>NC_056729.1:1911060866-1911360866 GCF_019279795.1 Protopterus annectens
CATAGCAAAAATGAATCAGCTTTTCATGGTCCCTATTGCAAGCTTCTGCTTGATTGGTCAAGACATTGGCAGTGTTTCATAGTTTCCTGAGCATCATTCTATAATGTCCTTTGTTTGGGCATGCACCATGTTGTAGACTTCTCCCCTGCATTTCCTTATGCCATTGGTGTCATTAACTATGATTACAAGAGGGGTCCAATGTCTCCTTAGGAAAGACAAAGTTAGGTCATACTATATTCTCTGCTTTGAGATATGTATTCTGACCCAGATAGCGCTTTGTACATTTTATTTCTTGCCTGAATTTCCACTACATACTGGTAAACAGTGATTGTACACCAGATGCCACCACTCTGTCAAATACATACATTGTATGCACAGCCAGGATGACAGGAAGTGACATTCCATTCATATCTCAGGACTTTAGCATTTACAATCATCTTGACAGTTGATTCTGTATTGCCTTTGCATTTGACGTACTACTGTCCATCAGCATATGTAGGTGCCAAGATCAACCCATACATGCAGTCTATGGTCCAAACACTGCAGAAATGCATGTAATGCTGAGAAAAGACTCCATGCAGGCATGATGCTCCTAATAAGCTTCAGTGAAAGTGTCTGTTGACCAATATGGGTCACAATGACACCAAGTACATGCTTGCTCTCTTGTATTCTGATGCCTGAAATATTTCCACAAAATTGTTACTCATGTAGTTCCATGTAGTTCCATCTCAGTGCAAGTTGCAAGCTTTCTTCACTGTCTTGTTTGTCTTAAAGCAATGCTGACTGTGATGCTCAAATTTCCACTGAATGCATTATACAGCATTTTTTATGTTTGCTTCAGTTTTTGCTTCTGGAATACAGCCATTCACTTCCACATTATATGCTTCTTCAACAAACCTGGTTAAAATGTGTGTTCATGTTTACTTGTGGATCATTTAAACTCAGTACTTAGGATTCTGGCCCATGAGTATATTCTATTAACATGCCAGTATACAGCCATCCACCGTTATCAGAACAACCATCCAAGGTCCAAAGCACTATAATCATTTGGACAAACAGAATAAACACCTCTACACTCTTTACCTCTTCTGTCCTGAGACTTGTAAGCTTTCCTATTGTTTATAAATCTCCTTGTAGTATTCCTTAATTTAAATCTTTCCCTGATTAGCCCACCCTCTTCTAAATATTCTCCATCTCCTCCACTCATCCTCTGTTCCTGTTTCACTGCAGCTTGCTTTTTCTTGTATTTCTTGGCTCACTATTTCCCTTCTACCTCTTCCATATCTATCCAACAGTAATAACTCCAATGCCATTGTTACATCTCTTGCAGTGTTTTCTTCTCCACTGTTTCTTTCCATTTATAGCCACTCCACTATTTCTTATTGTTTTCTATTTCTGCACACTTACCTTAAAGATACAATCCCAGAGTATAAAACTTGACCAAGCACTTCAATGAAGGGGCATTCTTATCCCAACCCACTCTATTAACACCATCACCGTTCCTCCTCACTTCCTTCCAAGTAGAATGTCCTAGAATTATATTCATTCTGACATGAAACATAATTTTGTTGAAGGTTTGTTCCCTCTCAAGCTTCTGCAATACTGATTTTTTTTACTGTATCCATTCTCTCTGTCTTTTTGTCCATACAAAGAAAAGATGCAATGGCTAGAGGAACTTGCAGACAGGAAGAGTTGCTCCAAAACTTTTACCTTTTTTTATATAATTACTATCAGAACACCAGATTTTTATGTAAACTGATTTATCTACAAACATAAAAACGTTGGATGCTAGACTTGCTGCATTTGTAAATGATAACTTGTGAAGAAAAAATCAAAATGGAAAAAAATCCTTCTAAACCACCAGCAGTTGCCAGTTAATGTTATTTAGTGTTTGTTTTATTTAAAAAGAAAGAAAAAAAGATAACAAAATCGTCATTCAGTAAATGTGGTAATGCAATTGTATGCTTATGGAGATCTGTCTATTAGTCAGGGAGTTAAACTGCAGTTTAAAATAAATGATGCTATCTTAAAAAATGCCCATCGTAAAAATGAAACCTCTCCGGCTCCCAATACAAGCATCAAACCAACCTTTTTTTTTTGTTATTTCCATGGAGCACGTGACACATCCCCAAATAATGGCTAACCTGAGATTCAGCCCTGCCTCTCTACTTCTATGCTCAAGAATTTTAAACAAGGGGAAAAATAACGAGAGTCAAAGTTGCAAAATCGGGGATATTCTGAAATTACTCTAGTACAGCTGAAAAGCTAAAGGAGCAAAGCGTTTTGCATCAGGGTACTGTTTCCAGCAATAAATTATGAAACCCTTAATGTGTGACATTACTGACTGATGTTAGTTTTCAGGGGGTACTGAAAAAGCAAAGAGATTACATGAGACAACGCAAAAATATAAGGCAAAAGAAGGGAAGTTCTGCACAATTCTGGGTAGGTAAGAGGTAAGCCTGCCATGCGATATTCTATTGCAGGCTTGCAGCGCAAAGGAGAAGTACTCATTTTTATTTTGAGCTGCATACATAAACTATTCATCCGTAACATTTACTTTGTAGTTTCCTTGAGTATGTTATGGCTGAGAGGACTATTTTTGTTTTCCATAAGTTTTTAACGGGTCTATATTATATAACCGAAAGGTAAATTCAGCGAATGCTCACTTGAGCAAAAACGCTGAAAATCGAAGTTCTTATTATGGGGGGCTGCACCCCCCACACCCCCGCTAACTATATATTCCAACTCCGAGATTGCACTTCAGTGAGGAAAGGGAAAATATCCCACTCCTCATTGTACCACGACCCCACAAACACCCTTTTGATTCCCAACGTTTTCGCTCATGTGAGCGTTCGCTGAATTTAACTTTCAGTTATATAATATAGACACGTTTTTAACAGGAGAATGGATGTGCATATAATTTATGATACCGAGTTTTGCTCGGATTTATAGAGTGGCAACATTTTTAAATTATCAACTGAAGGTATTTATTTCTGGGTTTATGTATATCTGTGTGTATGTGTGTATGTGAATGCATGTGTGTGTGTGTGTGTGTGTGTGTGTGTGTGTGTGTGTGTGTGTGTGTGTGTGTGTGTGTATGCGTGCGTGTGTATTTGCATGTGTGTTTGTTTGAATGTGTGTATATGGATCCCTAGCAGAAGCTCGAGTTTTCAGAGACATGAAATTCATATGCATGAGACGATATGGATGATTTTCTGAAAACGTGAAATTCAGAAAACAACAAAAATCTACCATTTTTCTGAGTTTTTGCAGGGGAGCTGCTCCCCACACACTCCCTTCATATTATATATATATATATATATATATATATATATATATATATATATATATATATATATATATATATATATATATATATATATATACATATAGACATATATATATATATATATATTCCCGGATAGGGGTCACCACAGCGGAACTCCAGTCTGCTAATAGATATATATATATATATATATATATATATATATATATATATATATATATATATATATATGTATACCAACTCCGAGATCGCACTACATTGTGGAAAAGGGTAAATTCCCCTTTTGCCATGCTGAAATGAAATACCATGATCTTCATTCAAAAGCTTTGCGTTTTTTTGAAAATTGTTCATATGGTGTCACACATATGAATTTCGAGTTTCTGAAAACTCAAGCTTCTAACAGGGATGCGTATATATATATATATATATATATATATATATATATATATATATATATATATATATATATACATACATATATATATATATATATATATATATATAAATATAGCTATAGATAGATAAATATAGACAGATAGGCAATATTGAAGTGTATTAACCCACCAGTTAGTTAGAGCAGGAATGTGCGTGACCTGCTTGATTGACAAGGCGGTGTACAGAGTTTCAATATGTAAATACACCATGATTGACACGGAATCCATGCACATAACTAACTCCATCCTCGTTGAAATTATTACTTTCTCCTTTTTCAGGGGGGCAAGCCCCCCTGCACCACCCTTGTGGGGGCGCTGCACCCCCCCACACTCCCTGCTGAACAAGTGTTGTGCAACGGTGCTGGTACTGCAAACAATTTCAGCTGTTAATAACAGTATCGTTTAGAGAAACAGTTTTGTGGTGTGAACTCTGCCCGATTGACTGACTGAAATGTGATGTACAACAGGTATTTTAGTTTTATGCCCCTAGTAAAACATTTCCTTTTTGGTAGTGAATGTCTACAATAAAACATTGGGTTGCTTTCGGCACAGATGCTGAATATTAATTACATTGCAATGTGTCAGGTGGGGTTTGGGCAGAGCTTGAGAGCTTGCTACTGCACATCTGGTGGGTTAATACACTTCAATATCACCAATAGATATAGACATTAATAGGCACACACACACACACACACACACACACACACACACACACACACACACACACACACACACACACACCTGTGTATAGAGTGATATAAATATATATATATATATATATATATATATATATATTTATTTATTTATTTATTTATTTTACATTTGTTAACCGGGCTAGTCTGGCTGGATACATGTCCATTTTCAGCAGAGGCCCGAGGAGAAAAGCTCCACTATAATACTATACTTTTACAGCTTAAAAAGATACAATTAGTAAAAATAGTAAAAAAATAACAATAACAATCAATCAAACAGTAACACAAGCAAAGTACTCACAAAAGAAAAGTAAGGTCAAATAGATTGTACAGTATTGCTGGGCTTGAGTGGCTTTATACAAGTATATTTTCTACAGAGGGTTGAGGAGGAAAAGCTCAATTATCATACAAGAGAGTTTACATTTTAACAGGCACACTAGAATGGGAGAGAAACAAACTTTGGGTAAATGCAAGATAGAATTAAGTATACCAAGTTAGTTGAGAGAGCAAGTAGTGTATAAGTTATCAGTCAGGATTTGTGCAAGGGCATAGCCAGTGATTTTGTAAATGTTTTCTAATCTGTTTTTTGAAAAGGTAACATGAGGCTAGGGAGGTCAGTCCAGTGGGAAGTTTGTTCCATTGTGATCCGATAGTGTTTGCATATAGATTCATATGTGCGAGTATATGTGTGTGTGTGTGTCTGTATTTATATATATATATATATATATATATATATATATATATATATATATACATATATATATATGTATATGTGTGTATATATATGTATGTATTTATGTATACACACATATGTATATGTATAGTATATATATATATATATATATATATATATATATATATATATATATATATTTTTTGCACAAGTATGTGCATGTTTGTGTGTGTGTGTGTGTGTGTGTGTGTGTGTGTGTGTGTGTGTGTGTGTGTGTGTGTGTGTGTATATCTCTGCACTTGTGGATGTATAATTTCTTCAAGTCTGTTAGGTTTCTAATACCATGATGGGAATGGACCCTATTCCTAAGTCCAAGTATGATTAAAGTTCATGAAATTAGTATTGTTTCAGTCTTTGTTGTCAGCCAAATATGCTTTTCGTAGTACCCACCGTGTGCCTTGTATAGCCTCCTTCTACAGTTCATATGGTGTAACATTGTATTGGTAGCATATCTAAGTATGATTGTAAATCTTTTGATAAGGTCTGTTACTCCAACTACTATTGGAACTGTATGGCTATCCTTCTTCCACATTGCCCTCATTTCTTTCTGTAAATCCTGGTATTTTGTGACTTTGTGTCTCTATGTATGCAAGATACTGTAGTCACTAGGTCCAGCAGTTTCAATAATCAATGCTACTTTTGTCTTTCTTTCATGGACTACTATATGTGGTATTCTTGCATCTATTTTTTTTTTGAACTGTTGGTATTAGGCTATCCCATATAATATAAACTTCATCATTTTCTATAATGCTTTGTGGCTAGTATTTCTATTTTTTTCAGCTATTTCAATATTACAATGTTTGCACGATCCTCAATGCAACAGTCTTGCCACGTTATTACACCTTTCAGTGTACAGTCCTTTTTACCATTAGTATATCATAGCCAGCAACAAAATGCTTGCCTGTTTCCAGTTCTGTTTTACAAAACCTGCATTAGCGTGTTACTCCCACATGCTCAGTGGACTTTGTAAACCAACATGATATAAGTAGTCCACTGTCTTGGGCAACCAGTATAAACCTTTCATCTTTTGGTTTAAATTTACCTCTCCCGAACCATTCCTGTATTTAATCCTGATCAACATGAGGTTGTACAAGACGTTTTCTGTACTTGCAACTATATTTATGCATTTTCCACATTTCTTGCCTTCTCATCTGATCCTTCACCTTATACTCTTTCTTTTGTTTATTTGCACATTCAATTGCTGCCTGATTTTTATCTAATTCTGGTTTGATTTCCATTCCCACTTGAGCAGGGAAGTCATCTTAGACGTATTTTGCTCATGTTTTAAAACTTTCACTTGTTTGTGTCTTGTGAGGCCAGCAGGTATGTATGCAGTCCTACGATTGCAGATCTATATTTGTAATCAGTTTTGAGGAGGCCTAAATCTCCTTCAGAACAGTGCCCGACCTTCCACAGAAGGCACACACACACTCACACCTGGGGCCAATTTAGAGTGTCCAATCCACCTACAGCATGTCTTTGGGAGAAAACCGGAACACCCAGAGGAAATCTCCATGACCATAGGGAGGACATGCAGACTCCACACAGAAGGCACCCCAGCCGAGGATCAAACCAGAGAACCTCTTGCTGTGAGGCGGCAATGCTAACTGCTGCACCACCGTGGCCGCCCCAAACCAAACAAATAGTATATGGTACAGTATTAGTCAGGTCTATTTTTAATAGTAACTCTCAAGCAACCAGAAACTACAGTTATCTGGCATCTACTAATCCCCATGGGTGCCTGTTAATCAAGAGTTTACTGTATACACTTCCTCTTGCTCAAGTTCTTTTATATCACATCTCTGTTTCAGGCTGATGTTTCCTTGGTGCTGAAGCTGTCCTACTTTAATAGTTGCTTTTGCATATTTATCAAGACCAAATGACATTCTTATATCATCTGACAAAGTTTGACCACTTGCAGTTCTGCCTTCGGTTCCTCATCTTAAGAACTGTACAGTTTTAAATCATCTAGAAAAGGAAGATAAGTCTTGACACATCATTTTTTCCTGAGAGCCAAATTGTAGCCATGACCAAATCTGTTAAGTCAACAGATTAATGGGTTAAGGGCAAGACAAAAGAGGAAAGGTGACAGAGAGTCACCTTGGAATACACCCTTTAAATTTGTATCACTGGAATAATAATTTGTCCTTTATCATGGTTTAACTGCAAAGTGGTTTGCCATGGTTTCATGATCACTGTAGTGTAATTGATCAGTGTAGGGTGTATCTCATACATTTTTAAGCACTCTTTTATCCATGAACGTGGGATACTGTTAAATGTTTTTTTGTAGTATATCCATGCCACACTTAGCTTCTTCCCCTTATTACAGTTCTCCATTATATAGTTATTTAACAACAAATGATCCTTTGTTCCATATGACTTTCTTTTGTTACCCTTTTGTTCTCTTGCCATGATTGAGTTTTCTTCTAAATGACTATAAACTCTGTTGTCATCAGTTCCAGTGTAGTTTATACATCATCAAAAGGCAGGCTATTGGTCTATAGTTTTTAGGATGGCTTGCAGGTTCGCTCTTAAGTAGGAGTACTGTTTTTCCTTTTGTTTATCAGGCTGGCTTCTGTTCAGGGCACACATATAAATAGTTCTTACTCATGTCTACATCTTCATATAAAGATGTTAATATTTTTAGCCAGAGGTTAGATACTGCATCTGGGACTGGGGTTTTCCAATTAGGAGCTTTTCTTTACCTTGTTTCAATTTCTCTGGCCATTACTTCATCCCATTTCCTATCCTGTACATTTCAACTTCTTATTCTTTCTTTTACTTCTATCCATTCAGCACCTTTGCTATGTTCCACAGGACCTTCATAGATATATCTCCCAAATTATTCCTTTTTATGGGTGTTTCAATTCCTTTTGCCTTGTTTCCCAAGTCTCTATAGAACTTTTTTCTGTCATCAATAAATTGCTTATTTTGTACTTTTCTTTTATATTTATTTGCATATCTTCTAAGTTTTCCTGCATGTGCTCATATTTTTAGTTTATTATTTGTGACAGAGCATGCTAGATCGTGATCTGTTCTGATATTATGCATTGTTTTTATCATATCTATCTTTCTGAGTACTTTTGTTGATCTGTTCCATCTTCTGTCCTCTTCAAACAGTGATGTTACTGGTCTTAATTGCTTTATAGTTTTTGATACTTCCAAGATGGCATTTGATTTCTCCCCTTCCTTTCCCTTACTGCCCTGTAATTTGAACTAAGACATTATCTGTTATTAATTTAGCTGCACAATAATATATCCTATTTTCTTCTGTTATATCCCATGAATTTCTGTAAACAATCCTAATTATTATGTTCATTTGTTTTATCAAACTTTCTAGGTTTTTGGGTTTTATTGACTTACTGCAGTCTGTTTCTTTCATTCATCTTAATATGTCTGTAAATCTCTATCAAATCAAGAATGTCTTCTCTTAGAACATTTTCTTCTAAACTGAGGGCACGTTCTTTGCTCTCCAGTTCCTGCAGACATTCTACAGAAAGTTCCAGAGCATCTTCCTGTGCAGCATTCTCTTCAGTTTTGTCCTGTGTCATCCATTGCTCTTTCACATGGGAACTCCCTGACCTATCACTCCACAACACTGACTGTGACAGAGTTGCCACAGTTTCCTGTTCCTTCCCTTGCTGTTCAACTCCAACTGAACTTTTGTACTGGTTTCCTATGGAAGGCTCCAAAGTATCTTCATATGGCAACTGATCAGATGTTTCTCAGTTTACTGGTTTCTCCTTAATTTGGGGATCATTTATTCTATTCTGTTGTGGTGTTATCAGAGTTAGATCTCCTACACTAAATCCTTACTTCGCTGGTAATCCATAACCTCATTTTCTATTTCTTTAACGTCTCCATTACTAATCTCTTTTCTACTTTCCCCTGTTTGTTTCTTATTTTTTGTATTGTAAAATTTTCCATATCCAGATGCCTTTGCCTATATTTCTCTTCAAATACCTTTGGTACTGTTGTTTTTCTATTGATCAGTTTTGCTTTCTCCTTTGCATAAATATTGTGCCATATTAAATCTCTTTTTCTTTCACATGTCCATATTTCTTCTTCAGATGTCTCCCCTCCTGTTTCTCCTTACCTTGGGGGACTCGTTTCATCATGCTGTGATATAATCTGAGTTAGACTTTCTACATTAAATCCTTCACTTTGCTGGTATTCCATAACGTCAGCTTCTACTATTTAACTTCTACTGTGCTAATCTTCTGTTCTTCACCCCCCTTTATGAACTTATTTTTTTGTATTGTGAAATTTCCATATCTGGGTACTTTTACCTGTATTTCTCTTCAACTGTCACTGGGGCTGCTTTTTCCTGTATTGATTAATTTGTTTTTTTCTTTTGCATAAATATTGCACCATATCCGATCTCTCTTTCCCATGCCCTATATTTCTTTTGTATACCTTTCAAAAATCTCTAAATGTTATTCTTTATATTTTTGCACTTCCAAAAGACCCAAGGTTTCTTGGTCTATATAATGTGTTTCATGGATATGTTGCATTAATGAACACAAATTTACATTTGAGGCTTTTGACATTTTTTTTCTTGTGGAAGTATTTTTTCTTTCCTCTAATTTCTTTCTTAATCTTTTTTACATCTTCTGTCTGGAAATTCAGGGCTTCTTGCATAATAGTAACAATGCATAATTTATTTTTTATCCTCAGGAGTCCACTCTATCATCTTTATGTTTTTTTTCTGGCCTGTCAGATTTTTGTGATTTTTGAGGATTAAAATTTTCTTCTACAACAGGGGGGCAACCCCCCTGAGTCTGGACTAACTCCATGGTAGGAATGTTTCCATATCTTGAGGATTCTATGCTGTCATTTTTTCCAGTCCTGGCACCAGTGGGCTTACCAGGATTGGGCAGTATTTATCCTGGGACTTGTGCACCAAGCTGTCTTTTAGATTTCTAACCAACTTCTGCCCATGATATATGCTATATAAAATACGGACTGCATATCGGTGTCATCTTGGTGAGATTTTGTAAAATCAGGGTCCACCTCGTGAAGGTACTCACCAAGACATGAAGATTAATTCAGTTCCAGCAATACTACTCTCTTTTGCTTGCTGATTTTATCATCTCTCCATTCGTACCCTATATATATCTGTGTGTGTGTGTGTGTGTGTGTGTGTGTGTGTGTGTGTGTGTGTCTGTTTTTGTCTATATGTATGTGCATCTGTATGTTTGTATGCATTTATATGTGTGCATGTGTGTTTGTGTGTGTGTTTGTGTAGCTATCTATTCACATATATGTGTGTGTGTATATATATTTATATATATATATATATATATATATATATATATATATATATATATATATTATTTTGGACATCCATTAAAGAAATCTTACATCCCTACCAAAAATTCAACCAAACTCCTCTCCCCATAACTCGCCACTCAAAACTGCAATACAGTTCAACTCTTATTTTATGGATAGTGTAGTATGCATAACCAATAATTCTTCAACATCTAATCCCAGCCCTGCCCAACAGCCGCATATCACCACATCTGCTTTCACCTTCAAACCTATGCCTTCATCCTATATTAAACTACTCTTAAACAAACTTAAGCTGGTCTCTTCTTCAGCTGATGATCTTCCAAGTAAGTAGCTAAAATAGCAGCCGACAGCATTGCTTGTCTTATATATCAATCCTTATAAATAGGTCAACCCAGGAATCCCTCATTCCCTCTCTGTGGACATTGTCACACATTATCTCTCTGCAGAAAGGAGGAAATTCAACAGACATTAATAACTTTAGACCTATAGCAATTTTATCTCCCTTTGCTAAATACTTGATAAATGTATTCAAAAAAAAATTGCTACACTATTTGTTGCAGGACGAACTCCAGTCCCCTATGAAACATGACTTCCATCCTTCCCATAGTACTAGCACTGCCTTCTAACCTATACAGATACTGTCAGTAAAGCTAGAGGTAATGGCAAACGAGTCTCTTCCTTATTTCCAGACTTGTCTAAAGCCTTCAACACAGTTTGTCACAGCAAACTTCTGCCTCAAATGTCCTTACTAGGTCTCTCTCTGCCCAACCTATTTGTGGTTCAAAAGCTACCTGTCCAATAGCTATCGTTCAGTAAAATGGCACTCTACACTCTCTCCTTAACTCCCAGTCAACATCAGTGTACCACATAGCTCTCAAATGTTGCAAATTATCTGGGGACACCCATTTTTAAGCTTAAATAAGCTTAATTCTCTGAATACCTGATTTGGGTGCAAGTGCTCCTGAGATTTGCAGTAAAGTGACCTTTGTTCCAGCTGTAATGCTACATATCAGTTTCTGTTAGCCTGGTTACGTAGAGGTGTCACTTGGTATCAGGTTTACATAATACAGAGCAAACTAGTATTAAACAGTTGACAACTCAGCTAGTGGCTTTTTTTGTCCGTATATAACTTGTATATATCATAGCTGTAGATGTCTCAGCCAATCAAAGCATCACCTTACTGCATCCAATTTGCATGTGGCCAGACCGTTTCATTTACAGAATAACTGTTAGTATGGAGAGACAGCTGCAATGGACCTAGTGTGCTTTAAGTGTTCAATTAGGTCTACTCAGTCCACACCTCCACATTTTAACAGGCTATGTCAGTGTTGTTTGTTCAATATTTTAAACAGGAAAGGAGGAACACAACATTGACACAAGTAGATCTTTGTACTTGGCTTGAAGACTAGATTTCTTGCTGTTGCCTAAAAATTGGTCCCGAGGAAGAAAGAAGATGACTCTATACTAATAGATATGTATTAAAAAATATATATGAGATATGCACATATATATATATATATATATATATATATATATATATATACACCTCTATATATATATATATATATATATATATATATATATATATATATATATATATATATATATATATATTTTTTTTTTTATTTATTTTATTTATTATTTATTTGCAGTTGGTTTGCCAGGATAGTCCATTGGGCCAAATGAACCCGTTTTCAATGGAGTCCTGTGGAGAAAATCTCCAAAACTAAGTAGGTTACAGTAGGTTATTCATAATAGATGTACAAATGATACCATTATACAGAAGTTAAACATACAAGAAAAAACAATTTGCAAATAATACAGCAAAAACTAGAATGAATACAGTCTAGTGATGAAATTATTAGGTAATACATTCTAAAGGGAAATTTAGCACAAAAGTACTGAGAAATAATAACATACTTGGAAGCATTTCACAAAAATACTGAGAAATAATAACATATTAGGAAGCAATGCAATACTGAGAAGTAATTAGGAAGCAATACTTAGGAAGTGTGGCCTAGTGTATTCTTTCCAATTATTGTAGGAATAATAATATGTATGAGTTAGGGTAAATAATAAGGAAAGTTGCAGGAGGAAACAGTGGAAGAAGGAAGATGGAGTTTGCAAGTGTTAGTTATGTGGGGTGGGAGCAAGAGCATTCCCACTGGGATACTAGATGTGAGTGAAGAGATCTTTTAAATATAAAATTGTTGGGGGTGGTGCGAATGGAAGGTGGTAGGGAGTTCCAAAGGCATGCAAGGCCATAAGACAGAATACTTTTGCCTGGGGGACGAGTTGGTTTATATACTTCTAATAGATTTTGATTGTTGGACCTTAATACTCTATCAGGAAGGTGCATTTTAAAGGCTGATGAAAGGGAGGGACAGAGGGAGGGGTTGAAAATGAGCTTATGTGCAAGATTTAGTTGAGTATAGGCAAGATACCTGGGTAGCTCTAGCCATTTTAGTTTTTGGAGAGAGGAACAGTGGTGGGTGGAGGACTTGTGGTTGGTAGCGAACTTGGCAATTTTGTTGTAGCAAGAGGAAAGTTGTGTTTTTAGAGAGGTCTGTAGATTAGTTAGGAGTGGAGCTCCATAGAGAAGGGAGGGGATAAGAAATGAGGTAGAGAGGGTGATTTTGGTAGCAGATGTAAGGTAATGATTTTGTCGATAAAGCAGACCTAGTTTTTGATGTTTTTTTTTTATATTTAGCTGTAGGTGGGAGTTGAATTTGAGCTGGCTATCAATTTGAACCCCAAGTAACTTGGTCTCTGACACCAGTTCCAGAGGTACATTATTTTGACTAGAGATGGAGAATGTGTTTATATTGAAATAAGTTGCCTTAGAAGGGGTGAATAACATTAATTTGGTTTTAGAGGCATTGAGTGCTAGGTGATTCCTTTTCATCCATTGCTCAGTGGTTGTAAAAGCATCTTGAGTCAGTTTTAGGAGTGAGGGGATAGAGGTGGCAGCGCAGATAATAGTAGAATCATCAGCGTATTGGATGATGTCTGATAATGGGATAGAGTTGTGGAAATCATTTATAAATATATTAAAGAGAAGGGGACCCAGTATGGAGCCCTGGGGTACCACAGTAGGGGTATTTAGAAATGAGGAGGTGGCCTTTTTCCATTTGACTGCTTGATATCTGTTAGATAAGTAGCTGGAGAACCAGTTCAAGGAGGAGGGAGATAGGTTAAGTTTTGAAAGTTTAGTTAGTAGCAGGCTGTGAGAGATGGTGTCAAAGGCCTTAGAGAGGACGAGTAGTAGGGTAAAAACAATTTGGCCAGAGTCACGGGCTTTATTTACAGTTTCAAGGAAGGAGAGGAGGGTGGTCATAGTGCTATGATGTGGTCTGAATCCATGTTGTGTGGGAGTTAGTAGATGATTATCTAAGAGATGTGGAAGGAGTTGTAGTTGGATACACTTTTCTAGGAGTTTAGAGATGGGGGACAGAATAGCGATGGGGCGGAAATTAGTAACGTTGTTGTTGCCACCTTTATGTAGAGGTATGATAAAGGCCTTTTTCCAGATTTGGGGTACTATACATTCTTGGATAGAGCGGTTGATTAAAATGCTAATAGGGTAAGCGATTGCTTCAACAGCTTTGCTAAGAAAGTAAGAAGGGATGTTTCCAGGAGCATTGGTGCATGGCTTCAGTTTCATAAGGAGTTTCTTTATAGTAGAAGTGGGTATAGGTTTAAATGAGAAAAAAGGAGAGTGTGAAAAGGGGGAATTAGGGGCAGATGAAGATGATGACGTAGTTAGAGTAGGAGAAGGAGTGGAGGGATGGGAGTTAGTAGATGGGAATGAGGAAGTAGTAGCAGAGCAGGGTAGAGAGCTGGTGGGGGATGGTGAGGGAGTTTTGGAGAATGCAGTGGTGTTTGAGAAAGATGACGTTAATTTGGAAATAGATTCAATGAAAAAAGAGTTAAATTGGGTAGCCAAATCTAGGTCAGGAGCGTTTGGGTCTGGGGTAGGGGTATCTGGCTTGCTGTGGTTAAGTAGAGTAGAGATACCTTTCCAAAATTTCTGAGGGTTATTTATTATTGTTTTGGAGTGTGGAAAAGTAATTTTGTCGGTCAGAGATTATGAGCTTTTTTACCTTATTTCAAAGTATTTTATATTCATTGTGGACTAGGGGGGAATTTGTTTTTCTGGTAGTGTGCCCAGACTTTGTCTCTGTGCTGCATATATGCTAGCGTGTTTTTGGTTAGCCAAGGGGCTGTTTTAATTTTAATTCTCTTAGTCCTTAAGGGTGCATGGGAGTCAAGTAGTTTTAGGAATATTGAGTTGAAGTGGGCAACTGCGTTATCTAGAGATAATGTTTTTAGACAATTCCAGTTAATTGCTTTTAGAGAGTCTATTTATTTATTTATTTTACATTTGTTGACCGGGTTAGTCTAAATGGATACATGTCCATTTTCAGTAGAGGCCCGAGGAGAAAAGCTCCACTGTAACAGTCTAAGGTAACACACTAAGAAAAAATATATACAAGAGGATAACTAAACTACTAAGCAGGAGTTAGCAACTAATTAGCATACAAAACAACAGAACAGCAATTAGTGAATGAAAAACACACAGCAACAACAGCAGTATTTAAATACAGAATTGATTTTTTTTTTTTTATAGCATCTGGACTTGGACTTGACCTATCATGAGTTTGAAAAGGATGTTGGATTAAAGTTTTTTTTGGTTACGGATTATATATATATATATATATATATATATATATATATATATATATATATATATATATACATATATATATATATATATATATATATATATATATATATATCTATCTATATATATATATATATATATATATATATATATATATACAAATATATATATACACACACACACACACACACACACACACACACACACACACACACACACACACACACACACACACACACACACACACAGACACACACACATATATAAACATACACATACACACAAGTAGATACCAAACAGGAGAGGACCTAGGACTGATCCCTGTGGTCGGTAATCAGATTTGGAGTCCGCTACTTTCACAGTGTGGGTTCTATCAGTGAGCCAATTGGCAACCAATCTTATGACATAGGGGTTTATGCCTAGTTTAGTGAGTCCATCTATGATTCCTGAGTGAAGGATGGTGTTGAAGGCCTTGGCAAGATCTAGGTAGGCTGTGTGAACTACTTTGCCCTCATCCACAGCTGTGATGACAGACTCGAAGTAGTCTATCAGGTTGAGCAGGCATGATCTACCTTTCACAAACCCAAACTGTGTGGGGTCCAGAGTTTGGAGATTCCCTTTGTCCTTATTTATAAGGTCCATGATGATGCGCTTCATAGCCTTGCATATTAGAGTTCTCAGGCTAACGGGGTGGTAGTTCCCAGGGTCTGTAGTCACTCCCCCTTTGTGGAGTGGGATGACCATAGCAGTGTGCCATTCGGTAGGAGCAAAGCCTGAAATGAGACTGTGATTGAACAGGGTACTTAGGTGTGGTGCTAGTTCACTTTGTAATTCATGTAGAACACAGCCAGGGATATTATCAGGACCCATGGAAACTGTATTCTTGGCTTTGGACAATGTGGTTTTTACCTGTGTATCCATGATAATAGGGGCTTGGCATTCCTCAGGTATTGTTATAGGCCCTTTAGGGGGTGAAAGGGGGGGTACATTTTGCACTGAACCTGTTGGCCAATATGTTGACAATATCGCTTAGTTCTCTATATGTATTGTCAGTGTACTGTAACTCAGAGCAGATCTGAGTATTGCCATGTAGATTCTTGACATAACTATAGAATGCCTTGTGGTTGTCTTTAGAATCCACAGATATTTAGTTTTTGAAGCTAGCTTTAGAGGATTTGATGATGGATCTCAGTTTTTTGCTGAGGCTGACAAGGGAGTTTTTCCAGTCTTAGGAATTCACCCTTTTCTGCAACAGTTTTTTCCTTCTGTTGTAGTTTGTTTATGGTGGGGGACCACCAGATTGGCTTCCTTTTTTTGGAGGACAGCGTCTTGGTTCTGTTTGGTATGGCCCGTTCCATGCACTTGTGTATGTGCTCATACAGTGCATTGGTGTATGATTCATTCATGCACCTATTTTCCATTTGCATGGGTGCTGTGAAGTTAGCCACCTCTGTTTTTAGAAGTCCAAAATTGGCTTTAGAGAATTTTTTTTTGCAGTGGTTTCCTTTGGGGGGGTGAGAGTGGGATGTGGATATCCATGTTGATTAGCTTGTGGTCAGATCTGACCAGGGAGGAGGAGCTCATGTTAGTAATGACCAGGTCAAGGATGTTTCTATCCCTGGTGGGAGTAAGAATGAGTTGGTCCAGGGCTTTGGAATTAATGAATTCCAGAAAACATTGAGCAAGTGTGTTGGTACATGAGTAATTTTCCCAGTTAATGGAGGGGTAGTTAAAGTCTGCCAGTATAAGGATATTGAGTTGTACCCTAATATTTTCCAATGTGTTTAGGAATGTGGAGTTGGTGTCTTGGGACATGGTGGGGGATCTATAGCAGGCTACAACCCAGATTGTAGTTTTACCCAGTGTTAGTTGTACCTGAAGTATCTCTGATGTGTTATGTTGGGCAACTAGTCTGGAGGTGTGTATTTCCTTTATGAATAGTGCTTTGGTCAAGGTTTAGGGGTGGGAATGCGTGATATGAATTATAGCCTGATAGTACTGGGGTGGTCTCTGGAGCCTTAAACCAGTCTCGGTCATTGCACAGATGTCAATGATTTCCATTTTAAGGAGTGCTTCGAGCGAGCGCATTTTGAGATTGAGACTTCTTGTGTTGAGTAGCATTACTTGTAGCTGTTATGGTGGTAATTTTGTCTTCAGGGCATTGCCTAAAAAAGGTACTATAGGGGTGGCAAGTGCCTTGGCCAGTATTTGGAATCCCTGGCGTGACAGGTGCAGGCCATCTCTGGTGAAGCATCGAGGTCTGTCGATCATGTCATCCAAGGCAGATTGGATCCCCTTAGAGTGACACCAGAAACTTAGCCAATTGTTAAAGTCAATCATTTTCTGCTTGTACTGTGGTATCATTCTGGGTGATGGTAAGATGCTACTCAGAGCTAGGGTCATACCTGCCTGGGCTACAAGGTCTGAGAGCTCCTCTATGTCTCTTTTCATGCAGTCTAGGGAGGTATGTCTCAGGTCATTCACACCAACTTGGACAATGATAGAGTCATATTTGTATCTGTTGTGGAGTGACCTAAGTGCATGAGTTATGTGGCAGTTCTTGGCACCCGACCGGCAGCTGACCGTAACTTTCTCCTTATTCAACCTAGTGAGTGGGACATTAGTATGCCTTACTATTGAGTCACCTATAACTAGTGCATTGTGTAAGTTGTTTTGCCTTATGGGCTTTGGTTGAGTGGCACACTGTTTATGCGAGCTGTGTGTCTCATGGTTTGTGCTGGGATGTGGTGGTTATTTGTGTTTCTGCCTCAGAGGTCTCTATTGTTTGGGCAAATTTTTATTGAGATCCTACGCAAAAGTAGGTGTGTGTTTTGTGTTACTATGTGTGGTGGTGGTGGTTTATGTTCCGGAGGGCTATGTGTTGAATGTGGTATGGTGCAGGTGTTAACCTTCTCCTCTTGACTGGCTAATCCAGTCTTGGTTTGAGAGTGCTTGGCTTCCATTTTGGCTATATATGTGCATCTCTCACAAATCATAGTGTTGGGAGGTAAAAGGAGAGGGTTGTCTGTGTACATGAGGCAATTGCTATATTGCCTCAGGATGCCCAAGTTCACCAGGTTGACAGGAGAAAGTACAGGGAACTGATCTTTAGACATGCCTGGATATGAGCTCAGTATATTAAGTACTGAAGCCTTTAACAGGAAAAATGTCACTTAAAGCATCTGCGTATTTACAGAGCACTGCCAAACACTTGAGGGGAAACTAATATGTAGACTCTGAAAATTTAAAGATGAAGTTTTTGGGCAGATATTCTAAAGTAAGGAAGAAATCAAGCAGTACTTACTGAAAATAAAGAATTAGCTTGTCAAGAATGATAAAAAGAGGGGAGTTGCATGAATGGCTACTGCCTGGCTACTACTAATGCTGGTCTCAGCACAGCTTCATTCTGCTGGGATACAATACTCCTTTGCTTCTTCTCTCACCAGAAGCAAAATATTAGCACCAATCCCAAGAAGAGAAGCAGGCCATGGCCTGTTTGGTGATCCACGGTCCTGTCCCAGATGATGCAAGGGTCTTCAGGCTTGTAGCCTTTTTCTGGTAGATGCCTTGAATAGCAACCAGACCAATCAGGTATGTTAAATACAGACACTCACTCTCCAACCAGAAACAGTCAGGAATCAATGCACTCTGCTCCTACTCTTACCAGGATCAGAATATAAGCACAGATTCCAAGCTGTCAGCTATAAAGCAGTTATTAAGCTTTCTGGTGATCAGCAGTCCCCAGGAAATAATGTAACTGCACTCCTTCTCTCACCAGGAGAAAACAGAAGCACTAATCCCAAGATGACTACTGAGAGGCAGAATGTGGGCTCTCCAATAACTGGTGGTCTTGCAATAGATGTTTAAAGGTAAGATGAAAAAAATGGTTTATCCTAAACACTTCAGTGTGCACTAGAGGAGTTAGATGTGAAAGTAGGTAACTTAAGTTTTACCTGTCTATAAAAGTTAAACTTTAGTGGAGAGTCACTATTTTTAAAACAGCAAGATAGATTGAAAGGGGTAATCACTTTTTTTATTCTGGTACTATGGAATACAGTAGGATGGCCAATAAATTTAAATAGTTGAAGGGGAGTGATTTCACAAAATGATAATTTTGTACTTATTCACACTAACCAGTAAAAGCAGAGAGGCAATGAGATATATGGTCAAATTAACATAAGGGGCAGGCAACTAGAAAGACAGTGGTGTTTAAGAACACAAGAGTAACTGGGTAGGAGGGTGGAAAAATGTTTGTCTGACTCACAAAAGACAGAGCTGTGGTGTCTTTTCAAGTTTTAATATGCAGTTAAAAGCAGAAAACAACTAAAACACAGTGTAAAGAAAACAAATCACAGTATACAAAATAGAAAAAGGCAATAAAGTAATACAGAATACAACAAATAAAAAAGCAAACTAACCTTTTCCTCACAGCAAACTGTAGCAGAGTCTGGTTGAGCATTTCCAGTAACATTGTGTGTCATCCACAGGCCCAGGAAACTACTGACCATAAGTCTGATGAGTCTTGTATGCAACATCATAGACATGATAAATAATGATGTAGGAAGCCTTCAGACATTGGATCCAACCCAATTTATTTTCTTCAAGGGAAGGTCATGCTTACTCAACCTGGTAGACTTCTTTGAAAAGGTCACAAAAGCAATGCAAATGGAGCATACTGCCTGTGTCAACATGGCTAAAGCATACCCATTCATGCATTGCAGACAAGCTCATGAAATTAGGTATACATTTCTACATCACCTATTGGATAGCCAGCTGGCTCACAGATAGGAAACAAGAACTCGGGAGAGGGGAGTCTACCACCACAAAATGCCAGTCACTAGCAGAGCCCCCAGGTCACCAGAACTACAAGACCTAAGGATTTAAACTT
The DNA here is from genome assembly GCF_019279795.1 of Protopterus annectens. NCBI lineage: Eukaryota > Metazoa > Chordata > Ceratodontiformes > Protopteridae > Protopterus > Protopterus annectens. The sequence continues at coordinate 1,911,080,876 of NC_056729.1, forward strand.
TGTTTGTGACTTAAATAGGACATATTTGAGGGACAGTCACATATCATAGAGAATCCATATTCTCTGGAATAATCTTTCCATCCATGTGAAGCAGAGCCTTTCCTAACCCTATTCAAGTGAAATCTGAACTAGTTCATAAGTTCATAGGTTGGTACTAGGCTATCATCCCTAGGGCCTGTACAAGCCTAGCCATAACAATCTCCTGGCTGTTTCTTCCCACAATATTTACTTCCCTGGACCCCTGTCTAGCAGGGCAACTGACATGACACCCAGGTAAATTTCTTATCTCCCATCCAGTCATCAAGGTTGTGGAGGGGAAATTGGAGATTCATCCCTGATCTGACATGTATGGCCAGAGGCAGCCATTGAATCACATCTCAACATACATCCCTTAAAATAATCTTCAAGGCATATCAAATCTTGGGTTATATTTGAGTTGCATGGCAAGTCTTATAAAGGCCCCAGTGGTCATTAGCTTAATATACACATACGAACCTATGAACATCATCATCCTGGAAATGGATGTGAGATGGCATGACTATAAAGAACAGCGTAATAAAATTTATAATTTCTTATGTAATTAGCAGACATGAACAAGATTGCAGCCATAGCCACGTTAATGATTGAATATCATATAACCGAAGATCTACATACAAGTTATATACAGACAAAAGGAAAGCCACTAGCTGAGTTGTCAACTGTTTAATTCCAGTTTGCTCTGTATTATGTAAACCAGAGACATGAAGTGACACCTCTATGCAGTCAGGCTAACAGAAACTGATATATAGCATTGATGTTTAGATTATGCCACTAAGTGCCCAAATGTCCCCAGGTTGGCAAATACTTTTAAATGTGCCTTCTTAAAGGTGTATACGGTTAGGCATCTTATGACTTCAAGACCTTTTCAGTGGCTCAATGTGCCTATGCAGTACATTCTGAAAAGAAGCACAAGTAGTGCGGGGTTTGAATCCTCATTAGGGGTAGTTCATTTTTTAGGCATTGGTGATTGGCATGATGGTTAAGATGCTTACCTACCAGATACAAGTTTTGATTGTAACCTTTGGCTAGGATTAACATGGCCTGCAAGGGTAGCTAGCCTAGTATGTACCAATGAACCTAAGAATTCTATCAATAAGTTACTGCTAATCATTTGCATACCTGTCTGTCACCCTCAAACAAGAAAGGACTGATCTGAAAAGACAAACACACACATGCACACAAACATATATACACACAAACATTCTCACATACAAATATATATATGTGTCTATATTACATAGTCGAAGTTTAATAACTTTGAACACGGAATGTTTGAACCATCCTGTTCAAAGTTAAAAAATTTTGACTATGAATAAAAAACAAAAAAAAGAAAACAAAATAAACTGTTGCAAGCAGGGGGCAAGCCCCCCCTGCAACCCCACGTGTGGGACTTCAAGCAAACACAAAGGGACTCTGGCTGATGAAGTTCACAGATGATTGCAAACTGGGAGCCATTATTGATTCTCCAAATGATGTAGACATTCTACAAAAAGGTTTCACTGATAACAATGACTGGTGCCAGAATCATGGCCTTAAGCTCAATGCCAAAAAGGCATTGTCATTCCCTTTGGGAAAAATTTGTTGGCTATGAGCTATCACATAGGCAGTAGCCAACTAAACATTGATGGTGTGATAAGAGACCTGGAGGCACAGGTTGACAGCAACCTCTCCTTTGATAACCACATTGCCACTGTAGTCAGAAAGTCCTTTTATGTGGCACATCTCATTACAAAAGGTTTCTCATCCAGGAAGAAAGGGGTCATAATACCTCTCTATTCGTCCCTCATTAGACCTATTATAAAATCCAATGCCTCATTTGGTATGTACCTTACTAGACACCTACAACAACTGGCAAGGCCACAAAAATACCTCACTAAGAGGATCTAAGGCCTTTGACACATGCCCTATAGGGACAGACTCAAAAAACTCCAGCTATACTCTGTATCTAATTGCTTTCTTAGAGGGAATCTCTGCTTGACCTACAAAGCCATGTCTGACCCAGAGCTGCTAGATATGCTACACCTAAGGAAATCCCAATCCCTCCGTGCCACACGCTCCAGGGACCTAAACCTCATTACCACAATAAACAGAACATGCTGGAGGGACAGATTCCTAACCCAGAGACTTCCCATAATCTGGAAAAAACTTCCCATACACGTCAAACAGAGCACTTCACTGGCCCTCTTTAAGAGAGATCTTGACAATGGATGGGCAATAGGAAGTTCATCCCGGGGATCACTTCAGTGGCCTTGCTTGACATGGGCACTGGGAACTAACGCTGGGCAACATGATGCCAGGGAATCTTCTTGGGCTAGGCTTATATAGGCTCCAGGGCCATTAGCCTAGTACAAAACTATAAACCATGTGCAGAGGGGTAATAGTTGCAGTCCTCCATTCACTTGGTAGAAAGCCACTTTGGCGATAAAAAGTGAATATTGCTTCTAGGTCACATTTCATGCTATTATGGAGACCTCCTGGAATATTATCCAGTCCTATTGGTGGAGTGTTTTTTGGCCTTGGAGAGTATATTGAGGATATGTTGGATATCGATAGTAATGGACAGAAACAGACCATGGTCAAGTGGGGCCCTAATCAGGGATAATGGATCGGAACCCCCCCCCCCCCAGGCAGCCATTCCACTGTCCTAATACTTGACTATTTCTTTCCAGTTACCATAAACACTGTTCAAACCTGTCCACCAGCATACTATTTTATTTACTTCTACAATGATTACAGATATTTCAATTTAATTTCAAAATTTTATTTCACATTTTATAGCACACAGTTAGTTTTCTAAACAAAAAAATGAAGTCTGACAATAAAAATAGACTTAGCATTAAGAGTAAACCTCTTTTCCCTTGAAACTCACATTCATTGAAACAACATTGAAATCCACTTTCAAAGAAAATGCTTCTGGCCAGTAGCAGATTAAGTTTACCTTTGAGCTATTTTCAAACCATAGGCCCCCTGCACATGTTTAGTTCCATACACACATGCATGTGTTCTTGGATTCATCTTCCTGATTGTATTAAATTATATTCCTTGTATAATACAGCACCACTTGTTAGAGTGTATTTTAAATTTGTAGTTTTGAACAGTTTTCCTGTAAGCAATGAAACAAAATGTATGAAACAATAACAAAAAACTGCTTATTTCAGAACATTTCAACCAGAAAAGGCCTCAAACTTCTATTACAATCCACCAATATCAGTCAGTATGCATAATCTCTGCAGAAGTAAAAGTCATCTGAATAAATACACATTAAAGAGATATGTAACTAATGAAGAGGTTGCTACTAGCAAACAATCTTAGTTTTTCAGTGTTTCCTCTACAAATTCAGTGTTTGCTGCCCTTGAAGAATAAACTGCCTAGATTACATTAAAAGAACGGTAAGCTGTTAATACCGCAATAGGGAATGGATGGCAAGCCAGCAACAGGCTCATTGTTACAAGGCATCTTATCCCAAAGAGGACACACTCAGGAACTCAGGACTGCAGCACCTCACCCTTAAAGTCCAGCACAGTATCAGTAATCAATTTACATGGTGTGAGAATAGAGCCAACAGCCTTCTGCATCAAAAGGCAGGTATGTTACCTGCTGTGCTACTAACACAGCTTGCAAATTCACCAGCACAAACAGTAATGACCATTTGTTAAACAAAACAGTCATCATGGGAAAAAGACTGAGCATGAACAGCAGTAAACTTCTCTTCCCTTGAAGCTCAGAATTCCTTGAAAATGTACTGAATCTAATAGACTGTTAACAGAGGATTCATGCTCTTGTCACCTGTTACGAAGACAAAGGGTTTGAGCTTCAACCTGGTTAAAGTAACTAACCTGTCACCCCTAACTAGGGCATTACACACACACACACACACACACACACACACACACACACACACACACACACACACACACACACACACACACACACACACACACACACACAGACTTTGCTTGCTCGGAAAATCCATACAGCCCTGCTCATTTCAAAAAATTGCTTGCCCTGCTCCAGTTTAAATGTGTGCACATTGTACTAAAGATGCACACACTGATGCGACTAAGTGCACATACTGCATGTGTCCTGAAAGAGGAAAGGTAAGTTTGTGGCAGTCCCCAGCCAGTGGACCCCCAAGCCAATGGGTCTTAGGTGACTGCTGTGGTTGCCTAATGCTAGATCTGGCTCTGGTGGAGGAGTAATGATTTGGGATATTACATGAGGAGTATTTGAGAAGGAAATCTGGGTAAATTGGAGCTGAATTTATTAGGCAGTAATTTTGCTATATCCTCCAGTTCTGTACAAGTATCTCCATTTTAGTTATGTCAGCACATTGTTGTGTATAGCCTTTGAGGATTCAGACATAGTAGAAGAACATCTTATGGTTGTCCTTAGCCTGGGAAACTATATTTAGCTCATATGTGGCTTTGACAGACTTAATTAGTTTCCCAGGTTATTTATTTAGTTTTACATGGGATTGCTTACCTTGCTGAGAAATACATTTCCTATTCCATGATTCTTTTCCATTTCTTATACATCCTATTGATGTTTTGATTCCACCGGGTAGTTATTTTCTTGAGTTTGTCTTGTGCTTATTTTGGATAGGTACCACTATCTCTATGCAGCCATATACATGACTGTAAAACATTTCTGAATGACTCCACATAGGCAGCATGTTCCCTGGGTTTGCTAGGCCGGTTTGACATTTTTACAGGGTGTCCCTTAAAAACAGGGAATCTCGCTTGGAATGATCCTAAAAATTCCAGGGTTACCTGGTGTCCCAGGTTTTATTTTTATTCTGAAGGAGACAGCTTTATAGTCCAACCTGACCAGTGAGGACAGTGCACTGGGTGTGCAACATTCCCTCGTGTTTGTGAGGAGTGTGTCAAGGATATTGGCACTCTTAGCAGGTGCATGTACTAACTGGCCTAGGGCATTTGTGTTCACCAAGTCCATGAATCTTTGTTCATGCAAGTTTGAGGTCTTGTATGATTTACAGTTTATAGTAGGGTTGTTGAAGTAAACTATGAGTATGGTATTAGGTTGAATGGAGAGTGAATCAAGCTCATTTAATTTTTTAGTATGGGGTTCCTGGGTCATAAAGGAGTACCTATATCTTACAAAGATATGTTATGGGTCTTTGTTTATGGTGAATTGTACATGCAGGAGCTCGTAGTGCTTGACTGTGAGGTGTGATTGTTTTTGATGTAAAATCAGACACTTGTCTTTTTCTGTACAATATCTGGTCTAAATATGTGGAAGGCATTATAACCCTGTACTGTTGTTTTTTTTTTCTGCCGATTTAAACCACGCCTCAGTTACTACGTGGATGTCTGCAGTCTTCATGGTTAAGAATGCTTGCAGGGTATGCAGTTTTTGTGTAGACTCCTGGCATTGAGTGGTATCACCTTTACATTATTCTGGGTTTTGGTTTTCTAATAACATGTTGTGGACTGCAGTCACTAAATAATGATAAATATGAGTTTCAGACCTTGTACCCTTAAGAAGATGCTTAGTAAGGCCAGCGTTACTATACTGTCAGCTTTTTTATTATACAAGAATAGTATTTAAAATCTTTTCTTGATTGTTGTTTTTTATTTGCCAGTATACTTTGGCATTGTCCCTGATTCTTGAGCTATGAGGTTGAGAGCTGTGACAAGAGTTCCCTCTAATCAGATCTGAAGCAGTGACTTGGAATATATTGTGGTACCTATTTTTACTACTTTTGGCAGTCATAGATGGTAGACAGAAATGTCTGTCTGAGGATGAGGATGCAGTGTATCTCTCAAATGTACCTCATTAGAGCAGTGGTCTTTAGTGTGAGACCCTGAGTGTTTAAACTTCCATGTTCCATGGTGTTCCACATTTAAAGTATCTGTCTCATATTCATCGCTGTGTTTTTTTAACAAATATTTATATTAAATAATAATGAATTATAATAGTTCACAAAAATAACTTGTATTTGGAAACAGATTTTATTTACCATGCTATGAGCTTCCTCAGTTAAGTTAGCAAATGTCCTGTATTTTTCCTTTTTGTTCCATATTGTTAGAGGTAATATTTCCTATATTTTGGAGATGAAAGATTGAAACTATGAGATGTAGTCAGTGAAAGAAAGGAAATGGTGGGCTGAGGTTGATGACATTAAAGTTACCAGTGCTGAGGCCTCCTGAAGAAGTGGATTGAGCTTTAGTATTTAAAAGTTTCAAGTTGAACTACTTTGCTGTGATTGGTTCTTCTTTCACTTTTTCTTGGCAGAAAACCAAATAGATCTGAAGGCAGTGGAAACACTGCACACTATCCACATAGGTTTATACTAGGCTATCTGCCCTAAGGCATTTATAAGCCTAGCCCAGAGTTGTTGTGGCTAACGCCACCCCTTATGTTAAAAAATACTGTGCCCATTAGTTTGTTGTGCCTCTGTCCAGCAGTGACACAGAGATGATTCCTGGGGTCAGTGATGAGAATCAAACCTTGCACCTTGGGCTTGAAAGGCATATACCTTAACCACTGTACCATTGGCCTTTCAGAAATCTCACAAATATACTTTTTGTTTATTTTTTATTTAAATTTCATGGCAGTAAACATCAAGATAAGATACTGTTTTTCAGTTTCTTCACAATGAGACATTCGAACTATATACAATGTGAGTATCATTGTTAGTGGCATGTGATGTATGAAACAAAAAGGCAATTACAAGATCACTTCTGAACAATTATTGATATGGCATGTTGGGCGGGTACAATATCAGTCAAATATCAACACAACAATTATATCTACATAACTTCTTTACAGTCTAAGTAGTACACTGTTTCAAAAGGCCACAGTTGTCTTGGTCACAATGTATATGTTTTGCACTCAAGTATCTTGAAGTGCCTACATTTTGTATTCTGGACTGCCTTCAGGGAAGTGAATATATGTGCAGTGTGCTCTCATATCAGAAGTAGCCAACTGATTTTCAATGAAATTTCAAAGAGGGACAAAGGTATAACCTTTCACTGAAATGTCCCGGTGTCTTTAGTTCATGTAGCTGTGCTACCACAGTCTGACATTTTTGCATTGCACTTGGTTTTCATTATGGGGTGCTGAAGTGAAGTTCTGCTCAGTACTCTTGATTACAATAATTACAACAATTGCCTAAATAACACTTCACTGAGTTGTCATTTCACCAGAAGTTAAAATCCAATCAATTTCTTCTGAATAGAGTTTTTTTTTTTGTCACTGGACTAATGATTCCCCCACCGCCATTCCCATTTAGACTCATGGGCAGTAAACTGCATTACAAAGGAATAAGTTATCTATGTGTGTGAGTATCATGGTATAGTAATTTGTGTTGTTGCTGAGAATTAGTCCTCTACTGTTAATACATCACCAGTAGTGATATATAGCCATTTGTATGCCCTGGTTTTGTTACTGTTAGACATCACCAGTAATGATACATAGCCATTTGTATGCTCTGGTTTTGTTACTGTTAGACATCACCAGTAATGATATATAGCCATTTGTATGCTCTGGTTTTGTTACTGTTAGACATCACCAGTAATGATACATAGCCATTTGTATGCTCTGATTTTGTTACTGTTATACATCAACAGTAATGATATATAGCCATCTGTATGCTCTGGTTTTGTTACTGTTAGAGATAACCAGTAATGATATATAGCCATTTGTATGTTCTGGTTTTGTTAATGTTAGACTTCACCAATAATAACATTTAGCCATTTGTATGCTTGGTTTTGTTACTGTTAGACATCACCAGTAATGACATATAGCCATTTGTATGCTCTGGTTTTGTTACTGTTAGAGATCACCAGTAATGATATATAGCCATTTGTGTGCTCTGGTTTTGATACTGTTAGAGATCACCAGTAATGATATATAGCCATTTGTATGCTCTGGTTTTGTTACTGTTAGACATCAGCAGTAATGATATAAAGCAATTTGTATGCTCTGGTTTTGTTACTGTTAGGCATCACCAGTAATGATATATAGCCATTTGTATGCTCTGGTTTTGTTACTGTTAGACATCACCAGTAATGATATATAGCCATTTGTATGCTCTGGTTTTGTTACTGTTAGACATCACCAGTAATGACATATAGCCATTTGTATGCTCTGGTTTTGTTACTGTTAGACATCACCAGTAATGATATATAGCCATTTGTATGCTCTGGTTTTGTTACTGTTAGACATCACCAGTAATGATATATAGCCATTTGTATGCTCTGGTTTTGTTACTGTTAGACATCACCAGTAATGATATATAGCCATTTGTATCACCCCATACTAAAGGGGTGGCGTAAGCCACAAAACTATGGGCTAGGCTTGTAAATGCCCTCGGGCAGATAGCCTAGTATGAACCTATGAACCTATGAACCTATGAACCAGTAATGATATATAGCCATTTGTTTGCTCTAGTTTTGTTACTGTTAGATATCGCCAGTAATGATATATAGCCATTTGTTTGCTCTGGTTTTGTTACTGTTAGATATTTCCAGCAATGATATATAGCCATTTGTATGCTCTGGTTTTGTTACTGTTAGACATCACCAGTAATGATATAAAGCCATTTGTATGCTCTGGTTTTGTTACTGTTAGATATTGCCAGTAATGATATATAGCCGTTTGTATGCTCTGGTTTTGTTACTGTTAGAGATCACCAGTAATGATATATAGCCATTTGTATGTTCTGGTTTTGTTACTGTTAGACATCACCAGTAATGATATATAGCCATTTGTATGCTCTGGTTTTGTTACTGTTAGATATCGCCAGTAATGATATATAGCCATTTGTATGCTCTGGTTTTGTTACTGTTAAGACATCACCAGTAATGATATATAGCCATTTGTATGCTCTGGTTTTGATACTGTTAGATATCGCCAGTAATGATATATAGCCATTTGTATGCTCTGGTTTTGTTACTGTTAGACATCACCAGTAATGACATATAGCCATTTGTATGCTCTGGTTTTGTTACTGTTAGACATCACCAGTAATGAAATATAGCCATTTGTATGCTCTGGTTTTGTTACTGTTAGACATCACCAGTAATGATATATAGCCATTTGTATGTTCTGGTTTTGTTACTGTTAGACATCACCAGTATTGATATATAGCCATTTGTATGCTCTGGTTTTGATACTGTTAGATATCGCCAGTAATGATATATAGCCATTTGTATGCTCTGGTTTTGTTACTGTTAAGACATCACCAGTAATGATATATAGCCATTTGTATGCTCTGGTTTTGATACTGTTAGATATCGCCAGTAATGATATATAGCCATTTGTATGCTCTGGTTTTGTTACTGTTAGACATCACCAGTAATGACATATAGCCATTTGTATGCTCTGGTTTTGTTACTGTTAGACATCACCAGTAATGAAATATAGCCATTTGTATGCTCTGGTTTTGTTACTGTTAGACATCACCAGTAATGATATATAGCCATTTGTATGCTCTGGTTTTGTTAGTTAGACATAACCAGTAATGATATATAGCCATTTGTATGCTCTGGTTTTGTTACTGTTAGACATCGCCAGTAATGATATATAGCCATTTGTATGCTCTGGTGTTGTTACTGTTAGACATCACCAGAAATGATATATAGCCATTTGTATGCTCTGGTTTTGTTACTGTTAGACATCACCAGCAATGATATATAGCCATTTGTATGCTCTGGTTTTGTTACTGTTAGACATCACCAGCAATGATATATAGCCATTTGTATGCTCTGGTTTTGTTACTGTTAGACATCACCAGCAATGATATATAGCCATTTGTATGCTCTGGTTTTTATTCCTGCTAGACATCACCGGTAGTGATATATAGCCATTTGTATGCTCTGGTTTTGTTACTGTTAGACATCACCAGTAATGATATATAGCCATTTGTATGCTCTGGTTTTGTTACTGTTAGACATCACCAGTAATGATATATAGCCATTTGTATGCTCTAGTTTGGTTGTTTGTCTCAGAAAAAAAACATAAACATTGCATTTTTTTCAAACTGCCAAACTCAGAATACAACAGAATTATAACAGAATTAGATTATTTGCATGCTCTTATTAAGTGAGAACATAAATGCTTTTTTTCCACAGAAAGTAGTATTATGGGTCATGTTTCAATGCAGAAGCAAAATCTGCATATTTTATAGTATCTGCTGAGACGCATGCCCATATTTAAGATTCCGTTTACATTCAGTAAGAGATATTAAGCTGTATAAAACAATATAAAAGTGAAATTACTAGAGGATCTTATTATGACATTTTGAGTACAATCGACCAAGTGTTGTCAAGTTTTATAGCATTGTAATGTAGTATATGTCTTTCATAATGGGTAGGAAGCAGTCCTGTCAAGTCATGTATTTACAAGCAATATTATTCCTTTTCTACACTGAATTGACTTCTCTGATAAATTTTCAAGAATTATTCAGCTTTGTCTCCAGTGTATGTAACAGTTTTCCATGTAATACTTTATTTTTGGTGTGATCCATTCAGTGATGATGGATGCCTTTTTGGTGGTAACTTTTATCTGAAAAGCTGTGCTGAAAGGATGCAAGGAAAACTAAACCTGGACAGCAACACTGAATATTTCTTTCCTTAATCATAATTTCTGTTCAAACCATCATTGGATGAAAAGGTTGCGTAAAAAGAAAAAAAAAACACTTTTAAAATGCTCTTTAGAACACATAGAAAGTTATGGCTTCCTGAAAAAGCTGACAAGTAAGGTGAAATGTGAGAAATGGAAGAAAAAAGTAATGTGTCCAAGATAAGCGAAATGCGGGGGAGGATTGGAGGATGTGTTGGGGGTGCTGAAACAGTAGGCAGTGCCTTGGGTGCATTTCACTTAAGTACAGATCTGTACATAGAGTTGTTGTAATGTATAGGTTCATAGGTTCATAGGTTCATAGGTTCATAGGTTTATACTAGGCTATCTGCCCTAAGGCATTTATAAGCCTAGCCCAAATTATTGTGGCTTACGCCACCCCTTATATGAAAAAATACTGTGCCCATTAGTTTGTTGTGCCTCTGTCCAGCAGTGACCCAGAGATGATTCCCGGGGTAAACCTACGATCTCCCATCCACAGGTCTAGATTTCTCTTGAACAGAGTCAGCGAGGTGCTCTGCCTCACATGGACCGGGATTTTATTCCACAGCATAGGGAGTCTCTGAGTGATAAATCTATCCCTCCAGCACGTCCTATTTATATCCGTGCTAAGGTTTAAGTCGCTTGCTCTAGTGGTTTTGGTGGATTTGGATTTTTGAGGTGGAGCATGTCCATTAATTCCGGGTTGGACATGGCCTTGTATGTCAGGCACATGTCACCTCTGAGCAGACGGTATGCGACTGAATAGAGCTGGAGTTTCTTCAATCTGGCAGCATATGACAGATTTTGGAGTCCCTTTATCCTTTTGGTGAGGAACTTTTGGGGTCTCTCCAATTGCTGCAGATGTCGGGTGAGATACATCCCGAATGGGGCATTGTACTCTATCATTGGTCTGATAAGTGAAGAGTACAGGGGAACAATGACCTCACTAGATCTGGATGTGAATCCCTTCATGATCAGGTGGGCAATGTAGAAGGTCTTTCTAACCACTTTAGCAATGTGAGTGTCAAAAGAAAGGCCACTGTCAACCTGGGTCCCCAGGTCCCTGATGACCTCTTCTGTGCTTAGTGGATTTCCACCTATATGGTAGCTTGGGGTTACCTTGTTTTTCCCGAAGGGTATGACTATACATTTTTGGCGTTTAACTTCAGGCCATGGCTCTGGCACCAGCTATCTGTTTCCGTGAGTCCCTTCTGAAGGATATCCGTGTCCGATGCACTTTCCACTATGGCGCCCAGTTTGCAGTCATCTGCAAACTTTGTCAGCCAAAGTCCTCCCATGTTGGCCTGTACTTCTGAGAAGTAGATGCCAAACAATAGGGGCCAAGGACCGAGCCCTGTGGGACACCACTTGTGACCGGCTTGGAGTCTGACACAGCGCCAGCAACTCTAACCCTGTGGGTTCTGTCCTTAAGCCAGTTTGCAACCCATCTTGTGACATATGGGTTTACATTTAAGCTGGTAAGTTTTCTACAATACCGAGTGGGGTATTGTGTCGAAAGCCTTTGCAAGGTCAAGGTAGGCTGTATGGACTGCCTTTCCTCATCAATGGCCTTGGTGACTATTTCAAGAAGTCGACCAAGTTCAAAAGGCATGATCTTCCCTTGACAAAGCCAAACTGGGTCGGGTCCAATGTCTGCAAGTCCCCTATATCTTTGTTTATGAGCTCCATTATGATCCTCTCCATAGCTTTGCAGACTAGACTTGTTAAGCTTATGGGGCGGTAATTACCAGGGTCCGTGAGGCGCCACCTTTGTGGAGTGGGACCACAGTTGCCGACGCCACTCCTTGGGCACGTATCCTGTGGTAAGGCTGAGATTAAACAGCTGCCTTATGTGCGGGTTTAATTCCTCATTTAGCTCGTGTAGCACACAGCCGGGGACACCATCCGGTCCCATTGATGCTGTGTTTTTAGCTTTAGAGAGCAGCTTTCACCTGCGCATTTGAGATGTCCGGGAGGCTACACTCGGCTGGGATAGTTATCTCTCCTTTAGGGGAGAGGGGTGAAGTTTGCACTGAACCTGTCTGCCAGTATGTTGGCAATGTCTGTGGGTTCAGTGATTTTGTATCATTTTGGACTAATTCTGAGCATATCTGTGAGTTTCCACCCAGGTTCCTAACATAGCTGAAAAAGGCCTTATGATTGTCCTTTGAATCCATGGCAATTTTTCTCTCAAAATTGGCCTTAGTTGATTTTATGAGTGCTCGTATTTTTTTACTAATAATGATCAGGGGTGACTTCCCTTTTATGGATTTTGTTCTATCATGTAATAGCTTTCTCCTCTTATTGTAAAGTTTGTTAATGGCTGGGGTCCACCAGACTGGACGTTTGCCCTTTGTGGAAAGAGTCTTGGTTTTATTTGGGATTGCCTGATCCATGCAGTCCTGGAGGTGTTCATAGAAGGCATTTGTAAGGGCTTCCGCAGCTTGGGTTGTGTTTTTCTCTGACTCAGGGGCCTTGAAGGATACCACACCAGTCTTGAGTAGTGTGAAGTTTGCTTTAGAGAAGTTCTTCACTATGGTCTTTTTTGTTTGGGGTGGGGGCGGGATGTGGATTTCCAGTGAGATTAGTTTATGATCAGATCTCACCAATGAGGGATATACTTCCGGTGTGGAGCATTTTGTCCCCATGTTTGTGACAATGAGATCTAGTATATTTTGTCCTCTCATGGGAACAGTAACTAGCTGTTCCATGGCATTTGAATTTATGAACTCCAGGAACCGTTGGGCTAGAATGTTAGGGCTTGAGTAATGTTCCCAGTCTATATTCGGGTAGTTGAAGTCACCCAATATGATGGTGTTCGGAGATACATTTATACCCTACAGTGTCTTCAGGAAGGCTGTGTGGGGTTCCTGAGTTTGAGAGGGTGGCCTGTAGCATGCTACAATTTGTAGAGCAGTTTTGCCTATGGTTAGTTGCACCTGGATGGTTTCCGAAGCTTCATGTGTTGCCACCAACCTGGAGGTGTGAGTATCCTTTATGAATATGGATACACCCCCTCCTTTTGTGGAGTGGTCCGGGTTTTGGGGCCCGAACGCATGATATGAGGTAAAACCTAATAGTGCCGGGGTGCTCTCAGGAGCCTTGAACCAGGTTTCAGTTACAGCACAGACATCGATGTTCTCCATACTGAGAAGGGCCTCGAGTGCGTGCATTTTGAGATTTAGACTTCTGGCATTGAGCAGCATTACCCTCAATTTCTTCCCATTTTTGTTTTCTAGGGTGGTAGGTTTAGAATTTGAGCCTTGCCTAAAAAAGGCACTATGGGGGTGGCAAGAGCCTTAGCCAATATCCGGAATCCCAGGGGTGACAGGTGCAAGCCGTCCCTTGAAGCAGCGTGGCTTGTCAAGCATGTCATCCCAGGCAGACAGACACTGGATCCCCTTTGAATGACACCAGACATTAAGCCAATTGTTAAAGCTGATCATCTTGTCTCTATATTGTGGCATCATTCTTGGTGAAGGAAGGATACTGCTCAGGGTTAGGGTCATACCTGCCTGGGCTACATAATCAGAGAGCTCCTCTATGTCTCTTTTCATGTAGTCCAGGGAGGTGCGTCTCAGGTCGTTCACACCAGCATGGACAATGACTGTGTCATATTTGTACTTGCCGTGGAGTGACCCGGAGTGCTTGTGTTATGTGGCGGATTCTAGCGCCCGATAGGCAGCTTACTGTGACCCTCTCCTTGTTCAGCCTGGTGAGTGGGACGTCAGTGTGTCTGACTATGGAGTCACCTATGACAAGTATGTTTGGTGTTGTATTTGGCCTTAAGGGCTGTGACTGCTTTGCTCACTGCTTTTGTGGTTTATGTGTTGCTTGTGGGGTGTCTTGAGGTAGCAGTTGTTTGGGTGTCTGCTTTGGAGGCCTCTGCTGTTTAGGTAAATTTTACTCAGAGCCTCCGAGTATGTCTTTGTGTGTTTATGTGTTTGATTCAGTGGAGTGGTAGCATTATGTGAGGCTGGTTTTGTGGTGTGTGTAGTTGCCTTCTCCTCCTGTCTGGTCTTGCCAGTCCTGAGTTGAGAGAGCTCAGCCTCCAGTTTGGCTAAATAGCTGCATCTCTCAAGTATTTGTGTTATGTGGGAGGAGGAGAGGGTTGTCTGTGTACATGAGGCAGTTATAACATTGCCTCAAGATTCCCAGGTTCACCAGCTGGACCGGAGAGGAGATTGACAACTGACCTTTGGACATGCTAGAATAATATTGGGAAATCCTTAATTGAAAACAAGGGCCAGTGGGGAGTGAGGGTGTAGTGCTTTTAATTTTAGTGCTGACTTATATAATTGCTTTAGTGAGCAAGTGCCAGGTAACTTGAGTGCAATGTGTTACAAGTAACTAAATGCAAAACGACAAACAGTAACTTTCTTTCAAGTGAAACAAGGAAATAAGTACAGTAAGCAATGCAGATATCACTAGTGATCCACAGAAGCTGAGAAGTTGCGTATTAGGTGGAATTAGCTTCCAGGGAAATAACAAGCAAACAAACAACAAGCATATAAACAAAGCTAGATTCAGTAGGCCTGGATCTAGTCTATGCTAGAGCAAACAAGGTGAACCAATTTCAGTAAGATACAGTTCAAATATTCAGGCACTATAAACCTTTAACCAGAAAATTCCCAGCTCAGAAGGGCAGAGTCCAGCCTCTTCTCCCACAAGAGTGCAGACCACGAACCTTCTTAATGTAAAATAACTGGCCTGAAGCCCAAGTGCCTAAACCAGAACTAATACACTTGGACACTGGGCTCTCAATCAGCAGTTCCCAACTTAGAAGGATGAAAGCTACCTGTCCTGCCACCACAGTGCTTGCCACAAACCTTCCTAATGTAAAACAACTGGTCTGAAGCCCAAGTGCTTAATCCAAAAGACTTGAATGATAGCTACACTTTAATCAAGTTACAACCAAGCAGTAATAAATACCATTGAATACTTTAGAGAATGTCTGGATTAGTGCTCAAGTTACACAAACAAAGCTAGATCCAGCAGGCCCGAATCCAGTCTATGCCACAGCAAACAAGGCGCACCAACTTCAGTAAGAAACAGTTCAGATATGCATGCACTATAAGCCTTTAACCAGAAATTCCCAGCTCAGAAGGGCAGAGTCCAGCCTCTCCTCCCACAAGAGTGCAGACCACAAACCCTCTTAATGTAAAATAACTGGCTTGAAAGCCCAAGTGCTTAAACCAGAATTAATACACTTTTAGAATAACAGACACTGAGCCCTCAATCAGCAGTTCTCAACCTAGAAGGATGTAAGCTACCTGTTCTGCCACAACAGTGCAGACCACAAACCCTCTCAGAGCAAAAAAACTAACTGGTCCGAAGCCCAAGTGTTTAAACCAAAAGGCTTAGAATGAGTTACACCAAGCAGTAATAAATACAATTGAGTATTTTAAGATGATGCAAAAGTAAAAAGAAGTAGGTAAAAACACAAGTACAGTAAAAGCAGATGAAATTTTTTTTTTTTTTTTTTTTTTTTTTTTTTTTTTTTTTTGAACAAGTGCTGAGATCAAAGAAACAGATTTGAGTGCTGAAACTAGAAAACTGGCTAGTTACAAGAAAAAAAAAACAAGCTAGAAGGCTTCCCTCAAACACAGAAGGGCTTGGGGGCTCAGAAGCCTACAAATAGTCTGTACCACTTAACAAGAAAGGCAGGAAATAAGCTTATTTTTTTTTTTTCTATTTCCCAGATGCTCTCTTTGTACACAGTAGGAGTGCCTGAAATCAGAATATGATCTCACTGCACTCAGTTGAGTGAGCAAATGAGATGGGCCCAGAGGCAGGCTGAGGGGCGGGCAGTTTCAATGCCACTAAGATTAACACCAAAACAAAAACAGGGTGGGTGGGAATAACTGAAGAGCAGAATAACTTCAGCTAAAAATTCCTTCAACACTCCTTCATACACAGTTTAAATCAATTTAAATACTGTATTTTTTAAAAATAAAAGTGCAGAAAAGGGTACTTTTGCACTGTTGCAGCTAAATGCCAGTAATTGTGAATGTCTCTTTGTGACATGGGCCAACATATTGTGGTACACAGGCCTGTCATAATGTAAGAGCATTGCAGCTACAGATCGGTCTGTGTGTACTACTTTTAAAAATGTACAGCATGAACCTAAAGGTTGCTTAGGAGGGTTGACAGTGACAGCATGATGCTTAGACTGGAAGATCCAAGGCCTTCCACCCTGACATTTGCTGGGGCCCCCAAAATGCTAACACCAGCTCTCATGACAAGAAGTGATCACTTTAGGGCTTCACTGTTTGACACCAATACCACTACAGCTACTAAAGTCGTGAACAGGACCCATATGGACACCACAGTCCAAATCAGTCCCGACATATGGGAGATCACATTCTAAAGGTTACAGATGAGCCCTTCCCAGACAGTCCTGAACAGGACCCATATGGACACCACAGTTCAAATCAGTCCCGACATACGGGAGATCATATTCTAAAGGTTACAGATGAGCCCTTCCCAGACAGTTGCACCAGCTAAACATTGCCAGTACACCCTCTCTATGTGCTGTGGTTTCACAGCTCTGTCCAGCAATCACTCTAGGTAGATCATGCCATTTAGAACAAAAGAGTGAATACTTGACTGTACTTGTCTTGATTTAAATACCCACTTTGTGACTAATTTTGGATGACATGATCAAGAAGTCAGTAGAAAAGCTTTGGACTAAGGACCTTTACTACCAAGAACACTTATGGGCATACCTCAGTTTGGACATTATATTTCATTTGGACAGTCAGTGACATGCATACATGTCTGGAAACTGCTTACCGTTCAGGTTGAGGTTAGGTATGTTCTTTGTTGAAGCCCTACTCCTTCAGGTGTGTTACAGCCATCATGTGGTCCTTGAAGAACTACAGAATCAATGGGTGGTAACCTATAATGTACTGCAGCCACTGTTTCTGAGAAAGCAAAGCACTCCTGATAGCTTTTGGATACATTTGCAAAAGTACAGAAAATTATCCACTCTGTAATTTGCAGTCCCACTGATGTTCATATCATACATGGGCTTGTTATTAGGCAGGTAGTGTTTGGGGACCCTATTCTTTAGTGCAGGGATCCATTGGGAAACATAACTGTCTATCCAGCACATTCTGTTCATGTCACAAGTGAAGTTCAGATCCCTGGGTCTAGTCTTTCTGGTGCTGTTTGTTTTGCGCATGTGCAACAGATCCATGAGGGTTAGGTAAAATTCTGGACATGTCTGGGATATGAACCTGTGATCTCTCACACCCAAAGGGAGAAGCATAACCCTAGACCGACAAGCCATACTTGGACATGTGACCCAGCTATGACTGTCATTCTCCCAAGCAGCCATACGTTGACTTATCAAACCATTTTCTTCATTAATGCCAGCTTGTGAGTTGTGAAGTACGAATCAATCTCATGTGTTATCTGAAGCATCCACTGCCTGCTACTGAAAAATAGCTATCGTTTTACTTGATCTGCACTTCTTGCATTGTATTTTACTGTGTGCTGTTATTTTTGAACTGTATTTTACTGTATTTTTGCTGTTTCCTGCAGTTTTAGCCTAGCATAGACTTGGTTCAGATTTGCTGGGACCAGTCTGTTTTTAAAGTTTCTGAGCATTAATCCAGCCTTCCTCCACAAGAGAGGGCCCTTACCCCCTAGTGAGAGTAGAGTGTAGCTAAGGACCTATCTGAGTGGCAATTGCTGGCCCAGGGCACAATCTAGTGTGCTACTATTGATTAGAGTGGTTGAAATCAGTGTAACTTTGTTGGCACTTGTTGCCCACATTCGCACAAGTTTGCATGGTGTGCACCACATGCATGACCGTGCACTACCATGCAGTGGAGGATACCACTGGCAGTTATCAACACAAACTGTTAGATATTTTCCCTTAGTCAGTTGCTTGTGCTCCATTGGAGGTTTCTCCCTGTTGTGTTTCACTGCCTGGTTAGACACTCAGCTGAGCCTCTGAAGTTCCTCCACAAGTCTTGCCTATTAAGCCCCTTGCAGTTAAGAACTTTTTCTTGTCCCTTAGTCATAGCTGGTCCTTCTTGTCCCCTCCTTGTTACTAACAACAGTACTTCAGCTAGCATCATGAATGAACAATTTCCCACCATTTCTCTCTGCAGCAATTGCCTCATGTACACTAACATTCCACTTCTCCTAATTCACACAAATTCAATATGTGAGAGATGCATCTCTATTAAGAATCTAGAATCTAGGATCTCTCACTCACAAATCAGTATATCAGATACAAAGCAGGTTGTCAGCTCACACACCTTACCTCCTGCACCATTCAAGCATACAATACCAAAACCTACATATGCAGAGGTTCTCACTAGAAGCGTAACTAAAAATCAGAGACCACCTCAAACATAAACACACTTCACTTAATACATTATAGCAAATCACAGTACACATACAAATGCATGCACCAGTGTCTCACCAAACATGCCCCTATGGCAAAACACAAAATCAAATGTTTTAGTCATAGGTGACTTCATTGGGAGACACACAGATGTCCCACTCACCTGGTTAGATAAGGAAAAGGTCATTGTCAGCTGTCTGCCAGTTGCCAGGATCCACCACATCACACATGCACTCAAGTCTCTCAACAACAGGCAGTGTTAAGACTCTGCCATAGTCCATGCTGGTGTGAATGACTTGAGACTTACGTCACTGGACTATATGAAGAGAGACATGACTGAGCTCTCTGATTATGTATCCCAGGTGGGTATGTCCTTTGCCTTAAGCAGCATTACACCTTCACCTAGGATGATGCCTCAATACAGAAAAAAAAATCACTGATGTCAACAATTGGCTTAGTTTCTGATGTCATTCTAAGGGGATCCAGTACCTGTCAGCCTGGGTTGATATGGTTGACAGACCATGACATTTTGCCAGCTATGGTCTCCAACTGTCACCTCTGGGCTTTTTGGCTACTGGCTAAGGTTCTTACCTCCCCCATAGTGCATTTTTATGCAATGTCACAAAAATAAAAATCCCACCATAAAAATATCTTCAAAAAACAATCTTAAGAATATGCTGCTAAACACTAGGTGTCTAAAGCTGAAACTGCACTCACTGGAAGCACTACTCACCTTGGAAGATGTGGACATCTGTGCAGCCACAGAGACCTGGTTCAAGGTAATGGAGAGAGCTCAGGTCATAACAGGATATAATGCCTTCCATTAAAGGAGGAGGAGTATCAATATTCATCAAAGGTAAGTACACCTCCAGACTGGTTAAAGGGATTGATTCTCTAGAGTTACTCCTAAGTTGCTAGAATAACGGGTTTCGCAAACTGTGTAGTTTCAGAAGGATTTCAAGTCTGAAACTCAAATGTATGTCATTATTTACCATTATTTAGTGATGTCAATAGTCAATGTTTTGCCAGAAAAACCACAGTTTTTTTGAGGAACAGACCAAAAATATGATGCAAAAACATGGACATTCTGCGAAAATCTGTACAGTTGAGATGCATGCTACCCATCCATAGATAGGTAAATTATACATGTACAAACACACTCACCCAAAGGTTCTTGGACTTTGTTAATGCTAATGCCTTGGAGTAGGTAGCTGGCATGCCCACAAGAGGCCCAAACATTTTAGATTTGGTACTCACCAACATGGTAGAATGGTGCACCACCACAAGTGTGTGGCCCTCCCAGGTGAAGTCTGATCATAAATCAGTATTTTTTGTTGTAACAATAGCATCAGACACCCCCCCCCCCAAGAAAAAATTAGGCTAAAACCTTCTGTAAAGCCAACTACAGCCTCTTACAAGAAGGCATCAATAGCTTCAAAGCTCCTGTCCCCACTGACGGTAAGAACACCTATACTGGGATATACAGCAATGCATCATATAATCATCTATGCAATTGCATTGACTCAGCCATTCCTGATAGGACCAAAGCAAGATCTCAAGAACAAACAAGGCTGACTGGTGGACATCTGCAATAAGCAGGTTATATAATAAGAGGAAGAAACTGCTGTCTATGAGCAAAAAGGAACAATCTCAGAATTGGAAGCACAGCCTTCTCAGCTTGAACATGCAAATAACATATCTTGTAAAGTCCTCTAAAGCTAACTACAAGTCTAGGTTAGCATCCCTAGCTAAGGATAATCATAGGGCATTTTTTAGCTACATCCAAAACCTTAAAGGAAAAGCCGAGATTTGTGCTGAACTGGTTGTGAATGATACCACATATACTTAACCAATGGAAGTAGCCAACCTGCTAGCAGACAGGTTCAATGAAAACTCCCCCCTAGTCCCTGCCACATATACCCCAAAACATTCCTACTACCTACTCTCCACCTAGTATCTCTAGAAAGCAGATCTTAACCACTCTATCCAAGGCCAAAAACCCAGACTCTATGGGACCTGATAACATCCCAGGCTGCATTCTCAATGGTTTAAAACAGGAGTTAGCAACACCATTGGGTACTCTTTTCAACCACAGCCTAAACATTGGTTTTATCCCTGCTGAATGGAAAACAGCTACCTTCATCCTCTTGTACAAGAGCAGTGCATTCCCTGACCCTGGGAACTACAGACCCATTATCCTAACCAGCCTTATCTGGAAGGCCATGGAGAGAATCATCATGGACCTTATCAACAAGGACATAGGAGACCTTCAAACACTTGACCCGACCCAGTTTTGTTAAAGGGAGATACTGCCAGTTGAATCTGGTGGACTTCTTTGAGACTGTCACCAAAGCCCTGGATGAAGGCATATCTGTACATATGGCCTACCTAGACTTGGCCAAGGCCTTTGACACAATCTCCCAATCAGGCATCATTGAAAAACTCACCCAGCTGGGGGTTAACCCATATACTGTCAGGTGGGTTGCAAACTGGCTCACTGACAGAACACATACAGTCAAAGTAGGGGACTCCACCTCCACTAGCAGACTTGTTACCAGTAGTGTTCCACAGGGATCAGTGCTGGGGCCCCTATTGTTTGGAATCTACTTCTCAGAGTACAGGAAAAACAAAAGGTCTGTGGCTGACAAAGTTTGCTGATGACTGCAATAAACTGAAATCCAGTCCTCTGTACAAGCCATAGGAGTGTTTTCTCCTGCAAAACCTCACATTAGTATAAAACAAGTCCCACTTTGTGGCAGAAGTGTCAACCCTATAGTGACACTATGTACAATTATGCAAGAGCAGTATATGAAGTCAGGTGACCATACACATACAAGAATTTGATGTATTTATCTTGTGTTGATTTGCCATGAAGTCATTAGAAAGTAGGAGGTAGTAAACATGGTAGGATACTAGTTCTGTCACTGCTCTGACATAGCTATCATGTGAGTAATTTTGAACAGCAACCATAATTTGAATGGTATAATGTAGGATTAATGGTTGTCAAACTGGGAATCAATCACTCATCCGGCATGACAAACTGTTAAAATGATAAGAAAAAGATGCGTGCACTGTATTATTTAAATTATTTGTTTACAGATAACCACAATGGGACCAGACATAAATGCATATAGCTGTAAGGTAGACAGAGAAAGAAAGGTACAGTCACCTGACTTCGTATACTGCTCTTGCATAATTGTACATAGTGTCACTATAGGGTTGACACTTCTGCCACAAAGTGGGACTTGTTTTATACTAATGTGAGGTTTTGCAGGAGAAAACACTCCTACGGCTTGTACAGAGGAGGATGGCCTAATGGTTAAGGTGCTTGCCTTACAAACACAAGGTGCAGGGTTTGAGTTTCACAAGGGATAATTGGCTAGGCTTAAAATTGCTCAAAAGGGCAGTTAGCTTAGTACTAACCTATGAACATATTGTACAATACAGTAACTCACCAATATGCAGCATGTACACTAGAAATGCACTTCACTAGAAGATAGATGTCGGCACAAAATAAAACAGGAGACTAAAAGACAAGCATGACTGCTAATGTTTCAAGCATAGTTCTGAATGAATCAGGAACAATGAGGGACACTAAAAATATTAGTACCAGTAACTTGAGACATTGCTAGAATAAGAAAATACAAACTAATATACATTTTCTCAAGTAAAAGAAGTCTATAATTATTGTCATTATTTATTAAGGATAATTTACCACCTTTTCTCCAAATGTTACCAGTTTTAGGAAGGATTAAGAGGAGCAGAGTTAAATATGGGTCACTATCATGGTAATCCCCAAAAATCAAGGGCAGTTGAGAGGCATGACTTGAACTTTGCATCACGTTTCTAGAAAACTGGAAGCAGCCAGGTTATAAAATAAGGGCACTTGGCTAGTATTCAGAATCAGCACTATATACTAGAAAATAAAAGAACCAAAAGACTGTCTACTAATATTTGAAGCTTGCATCATGCATAAGCTTTTTACAGAGCTACCTGCAGGTCAGAAAATCATTGCACATGGTAGTATTCAGAGATAAAAACTATAAATAAATAAATACAATAAAATAAAATATGAAAAAGAAGGAGAAGACTATTGCTACTACTGTCTGAGCATTCAAATACTTTTTACAAATATGAAATGAAAGAAACAGAAAACTCCAGTTAATAATATTTTAACCTTGTATTTGTCATATGCTTTCCTGCAAGGTAGCAGCAATCAGGTCATCATATGAGGCGACTTTTCTCTGTGGATAACATGAAAAGGCAGAACTAATGAATAACTCATTGAGAGCCTTTGTGAGTACAACTGCAATTTGAGATGGAATCTGGCTAACACCTTTGAAACTTCCTGTAGGCACCCTTCCCCCAGCACATGACAGCTAAAGCTCTGGCATGCTCAGAAAAACAGAATGAAAATGTAAACAAAGACCAGAAGCAAAACAAAAAATCCCTGGGACTGCCCCTTTAAATCCCACAGCTGTATTATCTGATATGTATTTACCAATATTTAAATTTCTTCCTTTATTTCCATTAGGTTTTCTTTCCCTAAAAACCTGTCTAAACCTGTCTAAATGCCTGTAACAAAACGTTTCTTGTGAATGCGCATTTTCTCTCAGTTAAATTTCTTTACAAAGTCAAAGACAAATTATACAATGACCTCCCATTAATATTCCAAAACATGCACGCTGATTGGCCAGCGTGACCATTGTAAATCCCACAACATACCAACGGATAAAGGTCTGGTCGTCCAGACTTTTTTCCGTTGGTATAAAGTGCTTAAACATTTTTTTTTAACAAATTAAAAAAAAGAAAAAACGGAGCAACAGAGACTTTCTTTTCTCAGTTGCTTCTGTTTCTAAAGCATTGATGTACTGGGTATGTGTGGGACGCAAATCTGATACTCATGCTCAGTACATCAAAACAAGGAAGCAGTGTACCACGACCAGTGGCAGAACAGTAATGCACCATTATACAAAGACATTATTTAAGAAAAGTATTTTTTTTCTTAAATAATGTCATTGTATAATAGCAATAACTGACTCCAGCATTGTGGTATACTGAAATTTACCCATGGTTGGCTTTATTTAAACATTCGGGCTTCACCCTTGTGAGAGAAATCTTGACCTGTGGATGGGAGATCGTAGGTTTACCCCGGGAATCATCTCTGTGTCACTGCTGGACAGAGGCACAACAAACTAATGGGCACAGTATTTTTTCATATAAGGGGTGGCGTAAGCCACAGAAATTTGGGCTAGGCTTATAAATGCCTTAGGACAGATAGCCTAGTATAAACCTATGAACCTATTAAACCACACCAACCGTGGATAAATCTACAATATACCACACCACACCATCGGTTATTGCTTAAGTAAACTATATTGTCATTCAGTAATCCTGCAAGTGCACAAACTGAACAAAATTCTGTGTCTCCAGACTCAGTGTGCAGACAACATACAGACATTTGCACATAGATTTAAAGTGGAACCTGTGTGTTGAGAGACAGACTTACAAGACTATCTGCAAATATATAGAGTTGAGTATATTTTTCTCTATTATTCTGTATTATAGAGCTAAATTGTTGTTTAGATATCTGTTGTCTTACTGTTCTGCAAATATACAGAGATCAGTATATATTTTTTTTGTTTTATAATTTGCACTCTGATTCCTCACATCTCTGTTGAAACTGTCTTCCCCACCCCCATCATTTTGGTTTCTATAGCTTGTGTGTTGTTAACTCAAGGTTCCCTTAATTTGACCTGTTAATAGCAGCAGCCTGCATTTAAAGTGGAACCTGTGTGTTGAGAGACAGCCTTACCTATCTGCAAATATATAGAGCTGAGTATATTTTTCTGTATTATTCTGTATTACAGAGCTAAATTGTTGCTTAGATATCTGTTGTCTTACTGTTCTGCAAATATACAGAGATCAGTATATATTTTTTTGGTTTTATAATTTGCACTCTGATTCCTCATATCTCTGTTGAAACTCCCCCCCCCCCCCCCCCTGCCTGTTCTTGGTTGTAGTCAGGGTTGCCAGATTTCCAGCACCCCAGTTAGGGACAAAAAAGAAGAAGAAGGTCTCTCACGGCAAGTGAAGACCAAAAAAAAAAAAAAAAAAAAAGCTTTTGCCAAAATGGTGCCATGCTTCTGGATCTCAAGTCAAATGGTGCAGAGTCAAACACGTGCATGCTTCAGGAACAAAAGATAACTTGCACCTGTGCCACAGGAACTTCTGTTAGCACTATACGTGTCTAAACTATTCTCCTTCTTTTGCCATAGCATATCAAACAACCACTGACTGCTACTAATATTGTAATCACTGCTTCTCATTTATTATCAGTTTATGCTCCTTAGTTTTTATTTATACGTTTGTGTGTTTGGGGGGGGGGGTAGTATTACATTGCCACATAATTACTTAAATATATTATGTCTTTGTTATCTAATGTGCTTCTTTAGAGTTTATGTGCTTGTTAGTACTGATGCTTGTATATCGTGATTGTTTTACTGCTGCGAGAAGCTGCAAGATGAATCTCTTGGCCATGGTACTGTTCTTGGCTGTATAAATGCTGTATAAATATTGTGTAACTGTTTTGTGGGGCAATGCTGTGCACAGAAGACTGGCTCAGGGCCCTCCTTTATGAATGTTATTTGATGGCTGCATTTATTACTGTCTAATTATATTGCATGCCAATATGTACAATCATTAAAATAAAAATGGCTAAATTTAAGAACCTCATACTTCTGACAGAGCCACATCTGTTAAATGGCATTCCATTAATTATGTTTTAAAAATACACAATGTATAATTTTAGTATGATGTTGTATCTGCAATTAAGACATTCTGTGGGAATTTAAACTTTTCTGTGGCTGTTTCTTTTTCCTGCTTTGAAATAAATAATGTGGACTGTGTTAATTTACCTTCTAAATACATTTATAAGAACCAAAACTAATCAGGCACATAAAATCATTTAAATAATTATAAAACAATGTAATTATGTTGCTTTGTAAAAATATGCATAATAAAGTAAATTAAGAATTAACCTATATTATTAATGAAATGTAAAACATGAGTTCATGTAGAGGGCAATGTCCATGACATACTAGCATGCATATTTTTTACGACATCTATTTATAACAAGACTAAATATAATAGTAATATAAAATTGTAATACACATAACTGCATTTTGTTTATAACATGGGGCAGAAATATTAAAACTTATCTAGGGATTCAGACATCAAATAAACAACAGGAGACTTTAAATGTAAAATATCATAGCAACAAGTAATACATTAAAATGGATTCTGTTTTCTGTGTTACACAGTACATAAAACTGTTAAGAAAAGTAAGCTTTCAAAAAGATAATGCTGTCAGAGTTAAATATGATACACAACCACCTGTACATACAGTAACCTTAAACTTCAGTTTTAAAAAGAATGAGACTATTGTCATACATTTTATACCATTTGTTAATTTATGGAAATGTCTGTCATAATTACTGATCCAGGTGATCTGGCAAAAGGAGAATTAGTGCTTCCCATTTTCTTATGAAAATATAGTTTTTAAACTTGAGTATACTAAACTAATTAATGACTGGCTTCTAACATAAATCTATTTTACTGTACATAAATGCACAGATGAAAGACCCTTAGCCCTATATCTTTATTGATAAAACTTTTCATCTGCTTTTACACAACTGTTCCTTGATAAACTTCCTTACCAGCCCTTGATCAGTTGGCTCTGCACTAAACACGGAGCTTCTCGTGTTTAATGCATTGCAGTTCCGCATTCAACACAAGTAGCTCCGTGTTTAGCAATTTTTGATTGGCCATATCGGCATATGGGCCAATCAAAGCAAACACGGAGCTTCTAAATGTTTAATGCGGAACACAAGAAGCTCCGTGTTTATAATTTTGATTGGCCTGTATGCCAGATATACGGGTCAATCAAAAAAAAAAAAACAAAGCGGAGGCTGGCCGGGATTTAAACCGGCAGGGCGGGACTCTGGATCATAGGTTCATAGGTTCATAGGTTCATAGGTTCATACTAGGCTATCTGCCCGAGGGCATTTATAAGCCTAGCCCATTGTTTTGTGGCTTACGCCACCCCTTTAGTATGGGGAACTATACCCATTATTTTGCTGTGCCTCTGTCGAGCAGTGACACTGAGGTAATTCCTGGGGTATATCTGCGATCTCCCATCCATTGGTCAAGATTTCTCTTGAACAAGGCCAGCGAGGTGCTCTGCCTCACATGTACCGGGATTTTGTTCCACAGCATAGGGAGTCTTTGGGTGATGAATCTATCCCTCCAGCACGCCCCATTAATAGCCGTGTCGAGGTTTAAGTCTCCCGCCCTTGTGGCTCTGATGGATCTAGATTTTTGAGGTGAAGCATATTCATCAAATCTGGGTTTGACATGGCCTTGTATGTTAGGCAAAGGTCACCTCTGAGCAAGCGTGGCGACTGAATAGAGCTGGAGTTCTTTCAGTCGGGCAGCATAGGACAGATTTTTGAGACCCTTTATCCTTTTGGTGAGGAACTTTGTGGCCTCTCCAGCTGCTGCAAGTGTCGGGTCAGATACATTCGAATGGGGCATTGTACTCAATCATTGGTCTGATGAGTGATGAGTAAAGGGAGACTATGACCTCCCTTGATCTAGATGAGAATCCTTCATGATAAGGTGGGCAATGTAGAAGGACTTCCTAACTACTTTAGCTACATGGGTGTCGAATGACAGACTACTATCAACCTGGGTCCCCAGGTCCCTGATAACTTCTTCTGTGCTCAGTGGATTGCCACCTATTTGGTAGCTAGGGGTAACCTTGTTTTCCCGAAGGGTATGACTATGCATTTTTGGCATTTAACTTTAGGCCGTGGCTCTGGCACCAGTTATCCGTTTCTGTGAGACCCTTCTGAAGGATATCTGTGTCAGATGTGTTTTCTACTATGGCCCAGTTTGCAGTCATCTGCAAACTTTGTCAGCCATAACCCTCCTGTGTTTGCTTGTACTTCAGAAAAGTAGATGCCAAACAAGCGTGGGCCCAGGACTGAGCCCTGTGGGACACCACTTGTGACAGGCTTACTCATGGCCCAGAATGACCGTACTACAGTTAACATCAGCAGAGTTAACTTTAAGCATGATTTTTCATGAACACCGATGGGTATGACGCAAGGCTCAGCCAATCCAGGTACTAGCTGCTTTCCACAACTTGGCACTTAAGAGAACAATTTAAAAGATACTCCTTTGCAAAGCCAGAGACTTCCATGTGCACTAACAGTGGGTAAACTGCCTTCCAGTTTATAGCTGCTACAGAACCCTCCCAAACCCAGGAACCCCTGGCCTTCCTGAGAACACTGGAAAATATGAAGGTCTCTCCAAACACCATTATATTGGGCAACTTCAACTACCCAAACATAGACTGGACTATTACTCTAGCTCCAACACCCTAGCCCAAAGGTTCCTAGAATTTATAAACTCAAATGCTATGGAACAACTTGTAACCACTCCCACAAGAGGGAAACATACTGGACCTGATCATCACCAACATGGGGACTCTATGCTCCAGACCAGAAGTGTATCCCTCACTGGTAAGATCAGACCATAAACTAATCTCACTGGATATTCACATCCCGACTCCACCCCTGCCCTGAAAACCACAGTGAAAAACTTCTCTAAAGCAAATTTCCACTCCTCAAAACCGAGGTGGAATCCTTCAAAGCCCCTGGGCCTGTGGAAAATATGGCCCACAGAATCCTTTATAAACATTCTATGAACACCTTCAGGAATGCATGGATCATGCAATCCCAAATAAAACCAAGACCCAATCCTCCAAAGGCAGACATCCTGTCTGGTGGACCCCAGCCATAAACAAACTATACAATAGAAGGAGGAACTTACATGATAGAGCAAAATCCCAAAAGGGAAGGCATCTCTGATCAGTATTAGCAAAAACTCCTTGGGCACTCATAAAATCGTCTAAGGCCAGCTTCACGAGAAAAATTGCACAGGACACTAAGATAATCACAAGGCTTTCTTTAGTTATGTTAGGAACCTGGGTGGGAATTCCCAGATATGCTCAGAATTAGTCCAAAATGACAAAAATACACGAACCCACAGACATTGCCAACATCCTAGCTGACAGGTTCAGCTAAACCCCATCCCTACCAAAGGGCAAATATCTATCCCAGCAGAGTGTGCCCCTGACATCTCAGATGCTCAGGTAAGAGCTGCCCTCTCCAAAGCAAAAACACAGCATCAATGGGACCACGGTGTCCCGTGCTCCCTACATGAACTCCAAGAAGAGCTAAACCCAAACATAAAACTACTGTTCAATCTCAGCCTTACTACAGGATATGTACCCAAAGAGTGGCGACAGCAACAGTGGTCCCTCTCCACAAAGGTGGTGCCTCAAGGATCCTGGAAACTATCACCCCATAACCTGACTAGCTTGGTCTGCAAAGCTATGGAAAGGATCATCATGGACCTCATAAATAAAGATATTGGGGACCTACAGACACTGGATCCTACCCAGTTCGGCTTTGTTAAGGGCAGATCCTGCCTCTTAAACCTGGTTGATTTCTTTGAAACAGTCACCAAGGCCATTGTAGGGAAGGTGGTCCACACAGCCTAACTGGACCTCGCAAAAGCCTTGATACAATACCCCACTCGGCATTATAGATAAGCTCACCAGCTTAAATATAAACCCCTATGTCACTAGATGGGTTGCAAACTGGCTCAAGGACAGAACCCACATGGTTAGAATTGCTGGAGCCATGTCAGACTCCAAACCAGTTACAAGTGGCATCCCACAAGGCTCAGTCCTGGGACCTCTCTTGTTCGGTATATATTTCTCAGAGGTACAGGCCAACATGGAAGGACTGTGGCTGACCAAGTTCGCAGATGACTGCAAACTGGGCACCATAATCGACTCTCCAGCCGACACAAGCATCCTCCAAAAGGGCCTCATAGAAACAGACAACTGGTGCCAGAGCCATGGCCTCAAGCTAAATGCCAAAAGTGTATAGTCATCCCTTTGGCAAAACAAAGTGCCACAAATTACCACATAGGTGGTAATCCATTAAGTACAAAAGAAGTAATTAGGGACCTGGGGACCCAAGTTGATAGCAATCTCTCATTTGACAACCACGTGGCCAAAGTGGTTAGAAAAACATTTTATATAGCCCACCTAATCATGAATGGATTCACATCTAGATCAGGGGAGGTCATCATGCCTCTTTACTCATCCCTCATCAGGCCCATAATTGAGTACAATGCCCCTTTTGGGATGTACCTTACCAGACACCTGCAACAACTGGAAAGACCCCAAAAGTACCTCACCAAGAGGATCAAAGGGCTCAAACAGATGCCATATGCTGCCCGGTTGAAGAAACGCCAGCTCTACTCAGTGGCATACTGCCTGCTCAGATGCGATCTGTGCCTGACATATAAAGCCATGTCCAACCCGGAATTAATGGACATGCTGCACCTCAGAAAATCCAAATCCCATTGAGCTAGCCGAGAGACTTGAACCTCAGCACTGAAATAAATAGGACATGCTGGAGGGACAGATTCATAACCCGGAGGCTCCCTTCACTCTGGAATAAAATCCCAGTCCAGGTTAGGCAGAGTCCCTCATTGACTCTCTTCAAGAGGAATCTTGATGAGTGGATGGGAGATCATAGGTTTACCCCGGGTATCACTTCTGTGTCACTGTTAGACAGAGGCACAGTATACTAACCTCGAAAAAGGGCATAGCAAAATTAATTTAAAATGGGTGGCAAAAGCCAAACACACTCTGGCTAGGCTTATAAATGCCCTAGGGCAGAGGGCCTAGTATGAACCTATGAACCTATAACACCCAGCTATTACATCACAGACATGCAGGTAGACAGACTAATACTGCACATAATTATAAACACTTTTCACAGTGAACACCTATTTGCATGAGACTTTAGTATTGCACAGGTACTTGGTTAAGACATTGCATTGATCCTTGCACAGAAAAAGACATTTGAGTATTGCACTCTGAACATTAAGAGTATTCAGGGGGAGGCCTTGGGGGAACCAGGTTTCTGTCACAGCACAGACATCGATGTTCTCCATACTGAGAAGGGCCTCGAGTGCGTGCATTTTGAGATTTAGACTTCTGGCATTGAGCAGCATTACCCTTAGTTTTTTTCCTTTTTGTGTTCTAGGGTGGTAGGTTTAGAATTTGAGCCTTGCCTAAAAAGGCACTATGGGGTGGCAAGAGCCTTTGCCAATATCCGAATCCCAGGGTGACAGGTGCAAGCCGCCCCTTCATGGCAGCGTGGCTTGTCCAGCATGTCATCCCAGGCAGACAGATACTGGATCCCCTTTGAATGACACCAGTGTTTAAGCCAATTGTTAAAGCTGATCATCTTATCTCTGTATTGTGGCATCATTCTTGGTGAAGGTAGGATACTGCTCAAGGTCAGGGTCATACCTGCCTGGGCTACATAATCAGAGAGCTCCTCAATGTCTCTTTCATGTAGTCCAAGGAGGTACGCCTCAGGTCGCTTACACCAGCGTGGACAATGACTGAGTCATATTTGTACCTGCTGTTGAGAGACCTGAGTGCTTGCTATGTGGCGGATTCTAGCGCCCGACAGGCAGCTTACTGTGACCTTCTCCTTACTCAGTCTGGTGAGCGGACATCAGTGTGTCTGACTATGGAGTCACCAATGACTAGTGTGTCTGGCATTGTGTTTGGTCTTAAGGGCTGTGACTGTTTGACACTCTGACTGTGAGGTCTATGTGTTGCGGGTGTTGTGTTCTGAGGTGGTGGTTGTTTGGGTGTCTGCTTTGGTGGCCTCTGCTGTTTTGGTAGATTTTTGATCAGAGCCTCCGAGTATGTCTTTGTGTGTTTATGTGTATGATTTGAGGTTGTAATGGTACTATGTGAGACTGGGTCTATAGTGTGTGTGGTAACCTTCTCCTCCTGACTGGTCTTGCCAGTCCTATGTTGAGAGAGCTCAGCCTCCAGTTTGGCCGTACAGGCTGCTGATCTCGGGACAGTCCCGCCCAAATAGGGACGTCTGGCAACCCTGGTTGTAGTTTAAATTTGGTGGCTTTTGCAGTGCCCGCCCCACTGTAGATTAGATCTAGGACACTCCCCCAGTCCCATCTCTTTACCGCACTCGACCTAATAAACCCTTTCTGCACTTGCTTTTAGTCCTTTTTAATTTAATTACATTTTTTTCAAACTGTGTGTGGACAATATAGCTACATACTCAAGTTTTCCAGCTTGCACTGCATGTGAATTGTTTTTACTACAGTTTTTGCTACTTTTCTGAAAAAAAAAATTGTAAGCCTGTTTCATACCTTTCCTGTAATTAGTGTTCCAGATAAAGATTTGCTGTATTCAGGACTATTTGTAAGCTTCTGAGCCCCCCAAGCCTTTCTGTGTTGGAGGGAAGCCTTCTACCTTATCAGTGGGAGTGGTAAGCACTAGGTAACCTGTCTACCACATTAGGAGTGGTTCTGGCCCAGAATTTGTAGTTATTGGCCATTTGGGTGATCTTCCATCTCTCTCTACTTTTTGATTTGAAGGCCTGCATTTGCACTTGTTTCTGTTCTGAAACTCCTGGGCCCATCTCATTTGCTCACTCAAAAAAAAAATTATCTGCTTTTACTGTATTTGTGTTTCTTCCTACTTTATTTTGCTTTTGCGTCATCTTAAAAGTACTCAATTGTATTTATTACTGCTTGGTGTAACTTGATTAAAGTGTAGCTATCATTCTAAGTCTTTTGGATTAAACACTTGGGCTTCAGACCAGTTGTTTTACATAAAGAAGGTTTGTGGTCTGCACTGTAGTGGCAGAACAGGAAGCTTACACCCTTCTAAGTTGGGAACTGCTGATTGAGGGCTCAGTGTCTGTTATTCTAAAAGTGTATTAGTTTTTCTTTAAGCACTTGGGATTCAGGCCAGTTATTTTACATTAAGAAGGTTTGTGGTCTGCACTCTTGTGGGAGGAGAGGCTGGACTCTGCCCTTCAGATCTGGGAATTTCTGGTTAAAGGCTTATAGTGCCTGCATATTTGAACTGTTTCTTACTGAAATTGGTACACCTTGTTTGTTGTAGCATAGACTAGATCCAGGCCTGCTGAATCTAGCTTTGTTTGTATGCTTGTTGTTTGTTTGTTTGTTATTTCCCTGAAACGCTAATTCCACCTAAAACATGGCTTTTCAGCGCTTCTGTGGATCCCTAGTGATATCTGCATTGCTTACTGTACTTATTTCCTTGTTTCACTTGAAAGAAAGTTACTGTTTATTGTTTTTGCATTTAAGTTACCTGTAACATATTGCATTTAAGTTACCTGGCACTTGCTCACTAAAGCAATTATATAAGTCAGCACTAAAAAATTAAAAGCACTACACCCTCACAAACTCCCCTTGAGTACCTTGTTCCCCATTGGTCCTTTTTTTCAATTATAAAGGAATTCCAATACTATTCTAGCATGTCCAAAGGTCAGTTGTCAATCTCCTCTCTGGTCCAGCTGGTGAATCTGGGAATCTTGAGGCAATATTACAACTGCCTCATGTACACAGACAACCCTCTCCTCCTCCCTACAAATTCCAACACATGTGAGAGATGCAACCATATAGCCATACTGGAAGCTAAGCTCTCTCAACTCAGTACTGGTGAAACCAGTCAGGAGGGGAAGGAAACCACAATCACTACAATTACAGTCTCACATAGACCTACCACGACAGCAAACCAAACACATAAACACACAAAAACATACTCTGAGGCTCTAAATAAAAATCTGCCTAAGCAGCAGAAACCTCCAAAGCAGACACCCAAGCAACCGCTACCCCAAAACAAAACACGTGCAACGCATAGCTCACAAAGCCAGTGTGCTGATCAGTCACAGCCCTTAAGGCTAAACAACACATCTGATACACTTGTAATAGGTGACTCTATCGTCAGGCACACTGACGTCCTGCACACTAGGCTGAACAAGGAAAGGTCACGGTGAGCTGCCTGTCGGGCGCTAGGATCCGCCACATAACACAAGCACTCAGGTCACTCCAAGGCAAGTACAAATATGACTCAGTCATTGTCCATGCTGGTGTGAATGACCTGAGACATGCCTCCCTGGACTCCATGAAAAGAGACATAGAGGAGCTCTCTGAGCATGTAGTCCAGGCCAGTATGACCCTGACCTTGAGTAGCATCTTACCCTCACCAAGAATGATGCCACAATATGAAGACAAGATGATCAATTTCAACAATTGGTTTAAGTATTGGTGTCATTCAAAGGGGACCAATGCCTGTCAGCCTGGGATGACATGCTCGACAAGCCACGATGCTTCGCTAGGGACGGCTTGCATCTGTCACCCCTGGGCTTTTGGATATTGGCAAAGGATCTTGCTACTCCCATAGTGCCTTTTTTAGGCAAGGCTCAAAAGACAAACCCACCTCCATAGGTATCACAAGGGATAAGAAACTAAGAGTAATGCTACTCAACACCAGAAGTCTAAACCTCAAGATGCACGCACTCGAAACTCTCCTTAGCATGGAGGACATCGATATCTGTGCAGTAACAGAAACCTGGTTCAAGGCTCCCGAGAGCACAACAGTACTACTAGGTTATACCTCATACCATGCTTTTCGGCCCCAAAACTTGGACCAAACCACAAAAGGAGGGGGAGTATCAATATTCGTCAAAGATACCCACACCTCCAGGTTAGTGACACAGCACGAAGCATCAGAGACTATCCATGTGCAACTAACAGTGGGTAAAACTGCCTTCCAGTTTATAGCCTGCTACAGACCACCCTCCCAAACCCAGGAACCCCACTCGGCCTTCCTGTGAACACTGTAAAATATGAAGGTCTCTCCAAACACCATTATATTGGGTGACTTCAACTACCCAAACATAGACTGGAAGCATTACTCTTGCTCCAACACCCTAGCCCAAAGATTCCTAGAATTTATTAACTCAAATGCTATGGAACAACTTGCTACCACTCCCACAAGAGGGGAAACCATACTGGACCTGATCATCACCAACATGGGGACTCTATGCTCCAGACCAGAAGTGTATCCCTCACTGGTAAGATCAGACCATAAACTAATCTCACTGGATATTCACATCCCGACTCCACCCCCTGCCCTGAAAACCATAGTGAAGAACTTCTCTAAAGCAAATTTCACCCTCCTCAAAACCGAGGTGGAATCCTTCAAAGCCCCTGGGCCTGTGGAAAATACGGCCCAGACCGCAGAATCCTTTATAAACGCATTCTATGAACACCTTCAGGAATGCATGGATCATGCAATCCCAAATAAAACCAAGACCCAATCCTCCAAAGGCAGACATCCTGTCTGGTGGAACCCAGCCATAAACAAACTATACAATAGAAGGAGGAAACTACTACATGATAGAGCAAAATCCCAAAAAGGGAAGGCATCTCTGAACAGTATTAGCAAAAAACTACGGGCACTCATAAAATCCTCCAAGTCCAGCTTAGAGAGAAAAATTGAACAGGACACTAAAGATAATCACAAGGCTTTCTTTAGTTATGTTAGGAACCTGGGTGGGAATTCCCAGATATGCTCAGATTTAGACAAAAATGACAAAAATACACCGAACCCACAGACATTGCCAACATCCTAGCTGACAGGTTCAGCGCAAACTTCTCCCCCCCCCACCAAAAGGGCAAATATCTAACCCAGCAGAGTGCTGCCCCCCTGACATCTCAGATGCTCAGGTAAGAGCTGCCCTCTCCAAAGCAAAAAACACAGCATCAATGGGACCAGACGGTGTCCCGGGCTGCATTCTACATGAACTCCAAGAAGAGCTAAACCCAAACATAAAACTACTGTTCAATCTCAGCCTTACTACAGGATATGTACCCAAAGAGTGGCGTACAGCAACAGTGGTCCCTCTCCACAAAGGTGGTGCCTCAATGGATCCTGGAAACTATCACCCCATAACCCTGACTAGCTTGGTCTGCAAAGCTATGGAAAGGATCATTATGGACCTCATAAATAAAGACACTGGATCCTACCCAGTTCAGCTTTGTTAAGGGCAGATCCTGCCTCTTAAACCTGGTTGATTTCTTTGAAACAGTCACCAAGGCCATTGTCAAGGGGAAGGCGGTCCACACAGCCTAACTGGACCTCGCAAAAGCCTTCGATACAATACCCCACTCGGGCATTATAGATAAGCTCACCACCTTAAATATAAACCCCTATGTCACTAGATGGGTTGCAAACTGGCTCAATATTTCTCGGAGGTACAGGCCAACACGGAAGGACTGTGGCTGACCAAGTTCGCAGATGACTGCAAACTGGGCACCATAATCGACTCTCCAGCCGACACAAGCATTCTCCAAAAGGGCCTCATAGAAACAGACAACTGGTGCCAGAGCCATGGCCTCAAGCTAAATGCCAAAAGTGTATAGTCATCCCCTTTGGCAAATACAAAGTGCCCACAAATTACCACATAGGTGGTAATCCATTAAGTACAAAAGAAGTAATTAGGGACCTGGGGACCCAAGTTGATAGCAATCTCTCATTTGACAACCACGTGGCCAAAGTGGTTAGAAAAACATTTTATATGGCCCACCTAATCATGAATGGATTCACATCTAGATTAGGGGAGGTCATCATGCCTCTTTACTCATCTCTCATCAGGCCCATAATTGAGTACAATGCCCCTTTTGGGATGTACCTTACCAGACACCTGCAGCAACTGGAAAGACCCCAAAAGTACCTCACCAAGAGGATCAAAGGGTTCAAACAGATGCCATATGCTGCCCGGTTGAAGAAACTCCAGCTCTACTCAGTGGCATACCGCCTGCTCAGAGGCGATCTGTGCCTGACATATAAAGCCATGTCCAACCCGGAATTAATGGACATGCTGCACCTCAGAAAATCCAAATCCCATTGAGCTACGCGCTCGAGAGACTTGAACCTCAGCACTGAAATAAATAGGACATGCTGGAGGGACAGATTCATAACCCAGAGGCTCCCTTCACTCTGGAATAAAATCCCAGTCCAGGTTAGGCAGAGTACCTCATTGACTCTCTTCAAGAGGAATCTTGATGAGTGGATGGGAGATTGTAGGTTTACCTCGGGTATCTCTTCTGTGTCACTGTTAGACAGAGGCACAGTATACTAACCTCGAAAAAGGGCATAGCAAAATTAATTTAAAATGGGTGGTGAAAGCTAAACACACTCTGGCTAGGCTTATAAATGCCCTAGGGCAGAGGGCCTAGTATGAACCTATGAACCTCTAACACCCAGCTATTACATCACAGACATGCAGGTAGACAGACTAATACTGCACATAATTATAAACACTTTTCACAGTGAACACCTATTTGCATGAGACTTTAGTATTGCACAGGTACTTGGTTAAGACATTGTATTGATCCTTGCATAGAAAAGACATTTGAGTGTTGCACTCTGAGCATTAAGAGTATTGCGCTATGGACCTTAGAGTATTTCACTATAGTTAATTTACGAATTTGCAACATGCATTACACTGAAAGAAGAGATATTTTTCTGCATTGCTATTGCCCTAGATTGCGTATAAGTTAGTCATGGTGAATATTGCACTTGGTAGGCAATGCCATGAGTTCAAAACTACCAACATAAAAATGTCAACAAAATGCAAATTAAAGGTCATGCAGCTGAACACTAGGAGTCTAAACATGAAACTGCAGTAATTGCAAGCATTCTTAACCTTGGAAGATGTTGACATTTGTGTAGTCACAGAAACCTGGTTCAAAGCTATAGAGAGCACCCCATCCATACCAGGTTACTCATCCTATCATACATTCAGATCCCAGACAATGGGCAGCAAAGCATAAGGAGGTGGAACTTCAATACATATTAAAGACATGCACACCTCCAGGCTGCTCAAACAGTATGATGGACAGAATACACTCTGGGTGTAGTAAACCGTTGACAAGATCCCTATTCAATTCATAGCTAGCTACAGGCCCCCAACTTTGACTCAAGATGCCCACTCTACCTGTCTGGACCTCTTCGAATTTATCAAGATTCAACCTTTTATGGTGATCCTGGGCAACTTTAACTATCCAACCATGAAATGGAAGAACTACTCATGCCAAAATACAAATGCACAGAGATTCCTTGATTTCGTTAATGCAAATGCCTTGGACCAGCTGGTCGACACCCCAAAAGAGGTGATAATATCTTGGACTTGGTGCTAACAAACATGAATAACCTCTGTAGCATCCCTACAATGTCATCCTCCTTGGTAAGATCCGATAACTAAGCGGTCACTTTCAAAGTAGCCATCTCCCCTGCCCCCCCCCCCCCAGCTAGGGTCAAACAAAAAAACTTTTCCAAAGCTTATTACAGCCTCCTAAGGGAAGGTATAAACAGCTTCACAGCCCCCTTCTCCTCCATAGGAACTGGCATAAATGTCCAAACCTACACCAAAGTACTATACAAACATTTATATAGCTGAATTGAATCAGGAATACCAACAGGACAAAATCCTCCTCCTCAGGGAAGAGTAAACCTGTCTGGTGGACATCTGCAATAAATAAACTTTATAATAAAAGGAAAAAAAATGCTTTCCAGGACCAAGAAGAAGCAGTTGCCTAATTGAAAGCAAGCCTGAACAAGCAAATAAGAGCACTAGTAAAATCCTCCAAAGCAAACTTCGAGTCCAAGCTGGCCACATCTACTAAAGACAATCATAAGGCCTTCTTCACACATGTTCACAATCTCAAAGGAAGCACTCAGATCTGCTCAGAACTGGTGGTCAAGGCCACCACATACACAAATGCTGCAGATCTAGCCAGCCTGCTGGCAGACAGGTTCAGCAAAAACTTCACACCTCTGCCCTGCCCATCAGTAATTCAGGACTTCCCCAGCACCTGACCCCCTTCTCTTAGCTCTAGGGAGCAAGTCATCACTGCCCTCTCTAAGACTACAAATACAGCCTCCATGGTACCCGATAACATCCCAGGCTTCATCCTACATGAATTCAAACAGGAACTTGCAGCACCATTAGGTAACTTATTCAACCAAAGCCTGAGTACTGGCTTCATCCTAGTTGACTGGAGGACAGCCACTGTCATCCCTTTGCACAAAGGTCCAGCGTCCACTGATCCAGGAGATTATATCCCCATCAGCCTAACTAGCCTGATCTGCAAGGCCATGGAACGGATTATCATGGACCTCATTAACAAGGACATTGGCAACCTCCAAACACTCAATCCCACACAGTTTGGTTTCATCAAGGGGAGGTCATGCCTGTTAAATTTGGTCAACTTCTTTGAGACAGTCACCAAAGCCATGGACAAGGGGAAGACATTACACAAAGCCTACCTTGACCTGGCCAAAGCCTTTGATACTATTCCCCAGTTGGGTAGAATAGATAAACTCTCTCAACTAGGCATCAATCCATATGTTACAAGATGGGTAGCAAACTGATTCACTGATAGAACCCACCTACTCAAAATAGGGGAAGACAGCTCAAGCAGTAGACCCGTAACAAGTAACGTATCCCAGGGATCAGTCTTGGGGCCTCTGTTATTTCGGATATACTTTTCTAAAGTGCAGGCCAAAACCAGTGGCCTGTGGTTGACCATGTTTGCAGACGACTTTAAGCTGGGTGCTGTCATCAATTCCCCTAGTGATGTGGATATCATCCAAGAGGGTCTCAGCCAAACAAATGACTGGTGCCAGAAACATGGCCTGAAACTGAATACCAAAAAATGCATCATCATCCCCATTGGGGAGAGTGACATCCCCACAAATTATCACATTACCAACAAGGTCCTAAGCACACAATCATTAGTGAGTGACTTGGGCACCTAGGTTGATAGCAACCTGACTTTTGACCACCATATTTCCTCCATTGTATGGAAAGCTTTCTACATGGCCCACCTCATTAGGAAGGGCATCTCGTCCAGGGACAAGGAGGTCATAACATTGTTGTATTCTTCCCTTATAAGACCCTGTGACAACTGGGAAGAAATGGACGAAGGCTGCAAGCCTAGTCAAATAGAATTTGATACATAATTCTATCAACTGTATAAATAAATGTAAAATACAGGCTTGTGTTTTTAAATGTAAGAAAACACTGTAAAATGTGAACTTCAAGATTGTTGCAACATTGCCATCTGCTGTAAAGAAAACCAAGCCAAGTATTTCAAATGTGTCTTTTTTAAGTTGAAAAGATCTTATGAATCTCTTTAATGTTTTACAATTCGGCTCCTGTGGCTGGATGAAGGTTTTATGCCCATTGTTTTAAGGCTAAAATTTATGACCAGAATTTAGATGTGGAAGGTGCTTTATTGCTCTAGTTTCTGTTAGAATATACATGTGAAATGTCTTCTATTGTTATAAGTTTCTGTGCAGGTGTTAGATTGCTAAATAATGCAGTTTGTTTGCCTGGGGAAACCTAAGTGTCAAAAATTATGTAAACTGGGGAGGGACCCAGCAAACATGTTTGTTAGTAATGTTTAAAATACTATTTCTCACAAGAGACTGGAGCAGTTTGATCTTGGATATCTAACTTACCAGCACTCTGCCTTGTGTTCACATGAACGTTTTAGCATTGTGATTTCTTGCAGGAATAGCTAAAGCTAGTAAAGATTAATTAGATATTTTTCTTTGAAATCAGACCTGTCCTATTGTATTATTTTAAGTTTCTGTGTGATCTCTGAACTCTTAGATATCTCTGTGGTGTAGTGGTTTTGTCTTGTGTTTTAATTACTTATTATTAAATATTTTTAAAACCTTCTACCTGTGGCTGCTTTGTGTAGAGATAAGCTCTAGAGTACATTGCATATTTATAGAGGTTATTGTAATAGGCCACTCTAAAGTAAGCCTTGACTGTTAGTCATACTACCATTGGATAATAATATTGCACAGTAATAATTTGACACCCTTTTAAAGGCCTTTGAGTAGCTGATATTTATTAGCTGGTGGTGGCAGTAATTACTACCGTATAGCCTGGGTAAAGGGGCACAACTGGAGAACCTGTGCCAGCCTCTTTCCCAGTAGGGTCTGTGTGGTTATATAACCTCTTCTCAAAGTGTGTGTGTGTGGTGTGTCAGCTACCTGGGCAGGGACACGAAGCACTGGACAGAGAGGGTTCTGGAGGTTTTAGCTTGCCCAGTTAGGCTGAGACCTGGACCCTATAGCTGTGCCAGTGGGGAGTGTTATTGGTGACCTGGTGAGCAAAGGAGCAACCAGCCCCAGACTGACTCTGATCTCTGTGTGCGCTTAAGGGAAATTGTACTTTACTGTGTGTATTAGTTATCCTTTCCTCTTCTATGAGATGACCTCCCTGGTGTTAGTGGTGAGGACTGAGGCTCCTTGATTGCTGGGCCAGGGCATGGTTGTCACAGACCCCATTATTGAGTTCAACACGTCTTTCAGCATGTACCTCACAAAGCACATGCAGCAGCTGGAGGGACCACAGATGTTCCTCACCAGGAGAATCCAGGGCCTCAAACATCTACCCTACACAGATAGGCTAAATGCATTGCCCTCTACTTAGTCTCATACAGACACATCAGAGGTGACCTCTGTCTGCCATACAAAGCAATCTCAGACCACACCTTGATGGGACTGCTGCATATCTGCAAGTCAAACTCCACTCAAGTAAACCACAATTTTAACTTCAACCTGGTCTGTGACATCAATAGGACTTGTTGGCAGGAGAGATTTTTGCCCCAGAGACTCCCCCCTTCAGTGGAATAGACTCCCTCTCCAAGTCAGACAGAGTACCTCATAGTCCCCTTTTAACCACAACCTGAATAATTGGAGAGGTAACAGAAATTACACTCCTGGGATTCCACCTGTGTCCCTGCTGGAAAGGGGTATTGGGTGCTGACTTGTCAGAACATGGAATAAATTCCTGGTTAGGCTTGTAAGGGCCTCAGGGCCAATAGCCTAGTAACTTCCTATGATCCCATGAAGTATTAGATGACACGGGTAACCAGGTTAATGAACAATTTGATACAAGTCTCTACAGTTTCTTCTGACCCAGGTGGCCATCATGAAGGATAGTTGTTAGTAGAGTTCCTGAATCTCATAGTTCTGCAATGCATGCTTCAGAAGTGCTTTCCAGATAACATATGCCGTAACAGTCTGTAAGCGGGGTGAGTGCAGTCTTTAATTATTCCCCTGGCTCTGTTGAGGCATCTGGATAAGTACAGTAGTGAATAGGTGGTTTACCTCTATATGTCTAGCATGCCTCCCTCTTTCATTTCTTGGGCTATATTTTCTCTCATATTTTTTTCTTTTGTTATATTGCCCTCAAACTCCACAACCCTTTCCTGTTCCTGTGATGATATTGTAGTTCCAATATCTTGGCGTCCCTGCATTAGGAGTACTTCCTAGTTATATCTTTAAACAAAAGAATATACCTACTGAGTAACTCCATCAGATAAGTGAATTTATGTCTTTTAGCAGTTAGGTTTTGTATTGTTTTAATTGTAATCAAGTTATTTTTGTTCCTTAACTAAATCACTTTTGTTGAAATTACTTGAGTAGGCTCCAGCAGTAAATACATAGC
The DNA here is from genome assembly GCF_019279795.1 of Protopterus annectens. Classification (NCBI taxonomy): domain Eukaryota; kingdom Metazoa; phylum Chordata; order Ceratodontiformes; family Protopteridae; genus Protopterus; species Protopterus annectens. Next base: position 1,911,123,404 of record NC_056729.1, read on the forward strand.
TACATTGGGAATGTGGCTTGTATTTTGCAGGCAGGGTGTCTAGTTTGAAATGGTTTGTTACAGATCTACTTATTTATTTATTGACTGGATTACTCTTGGTTCCTTAATTTTATATCTATTTTGATTGGTGATATATATATATATATATATATATATATATATATATATATATATATATATATATATATATATATATATATATATATATATATATATATATATATATATATATATATATATATATATATATATATATATATATATATATATATATATATATATATATCAAGAGACAGACAGAGATCTATCTCTTTCTCTCTCTCTCTCTCTCTATATATATATATATATATATATATATATATATATATATATATATATATATATATATATCACTGTACTGTATGTTTAATTAATTGTTGATTACTGTGGTCTCACTGTTTGGACAGGACTTCCTGGTTACATCTTTAAACAAAAGAATCTAGCCACTATCTCTACACCAGATATGTGAATCTCTGCTTTATAACAATTAATTATCTGTTGTTTAACTTTGTTTCTTATCTAAATCACCTTTGTTGAAACTAGCTCAGTAGGCCCCAGCAGTAAATAGGTGTTTGCCTATTATCTCTGAGTTGGATAGAACTCAAAAATAGCTCAACGTGTAGTTGTTTAATGGCCAGAGGGCACAGGAGTTAGATTTCAGCTTTTTTCTGTTTGCTATAAATTGGGTCCATTTTCACAGATTTGCTTATTGTGCCACAGCAGTTTGCAGTGCCACGTACTGATCTAAATGCTTAGACAACAAAATGTACTCATAAAACGTATATTAGGACCATAACCTGTAACTTTGTGAGGTATTGTGTGGAGTTAAACTTAGTGCAGATAACTTGCCTGTCAAACAGCACTAATACCATATCTTAGCACTCTCTGTGTTTTTACTAAACCTATAAACCACCCTAGAACACCACTGTAAAACCCACTAATTGAACCATAATAGCCCTCCCTAATACAGGTGTGGACAACAAGGATATGCAATTTCAAAATGTTTCAGTGGCCAGCTTGGTAGATAATGGGCATCCTAAGACAATGTAGCAATGGTCTCATGGTCACTGCCACTTATTCCTTAAAAGAAACTAACACAGTAAGTAAGAATGTACATACTCAATTTCCTTGGAGGCAACAATCCTGCTTATAAACCATGTTGTCAAGGAAACATGCACTACATCCACGAGATGTACTGTTCACCACACACATAAACCACATTATGCTAAGGTACTAAAAAGTAACCTTCCTAAACCTCAAAGACTTCCTTAGCCTAGAAATGACAACACCTATCCTCAACAATTTCTAAAGCACACACCAAAACCTACACCTAATGGACCCCAAGAACAAAGCCCATAAGGAAAGCAAACTTCTTACCCAGTACTCTTGTCATAGGGTACTCCATTGTATGACACAAACATGCTCCATTTACCAGACTAAATGAGGAGAAGATAATGATGAGTTGCTTATCTGGAGTCAGGATCCACCATCTTATGCATGCATTCAGAGCACTACACCTCAGGTACCAGTATGATTCTATCATAACCCATAGAGGTGTAAATGACCTCAGACATACCTCACCGGGCCATGTGAAGAGAGATATTATGGATCTGTTTGAATGTGTGTCACAGACAAGTATGTCCCTTGCATTGAGCAGCATTCTACCTTCACCAAGGATGATGTTACAGTATGAACAAAAAATGATTGATTTCAGCAGTTGGCTCAGTTTCTGGTGTCATTCTCTAGGGATTCAGTATCTGCCAGCATGGGAGAGCATGGTTAGCAGAACTCATTGTTTTGCCAAGGATGGTCTTTACTTGTTCTCCATAGACTTCCAAATATTGGCTAAAACTTTATTCACCCCCTTTAATCCCCTTTTGGGCAATGCCAAAATGACAAACCTACCAACACATCAAATAAAACACAAAAGAATCTAAAGATGTTAATGCTCAGTGATAGGAGACTTAACAAGAAACTACTCACTCTGGAGAATATAGACATTGGTGCTTTTTCTGAGACTTGGTTTAAAGCAGAATGTACTCTGGCAGTGCAAGGCTTCAGTGCCTTCCACACATTTAGACCACCAGCAGCACAGGGAGTGACCAAAGCTGGAGGTGCCTTGATGTACATTAGCAATAAATATACCTCTACAATGGATAAACATGATGATTCCCTGAAGTTTTCAAGTGCAAATCCCCATAGATAAAGCCCCTTATATCCTAACAAGCTATAGGCCACCATCTATGCTCCAAGAATCCCATAACTTTTATTTAGACCTACGGAAGGCACTCATCATCCAAACAAACACTCTCTTCATGGGAGACTTTAACTATCACTGTATAAATTAGGAAACATACACTGCCTCCAACTTGCAAGACCCTTGCCATATCCTAACAAGCTATAGGCCACCATCTATGCTCCAAAAATCCCATAACTTTTATTTAGACCTACTGAAGGCACTCATCATCCAAGCAAACACCTTCTTCATGGGAGACTTTAACTATCACTGTATAAATTAGGAAACATACATTGCCTCCAACTTGCAAGACCCTTACCATATCCTAACAAGCTATAGGCCACCATCTATGCTCCAAGAATCCCATAACTTTTATTTAGACCTACTGAAGGCACTCATCATCCTACCAAACACCCTCTTCATGGGAGACTTTAACTATCACTGTATAAATTAGGAAACATACACTGCCTCCAACTTTCAGGCACAGCATTTCCTGGACTTTAGTAACACAAATATCCTTGAGTAGATAGTACACACTCTGACCAGAGATTCAAATATACTGGACCTAGTACTTACCGATATGAGAAAGCATTGCAACCCCCTCCCCCATGTGTGATGTCCCTAATGATGAGGCTGGACCTTAAAGTTGTATCTGTTGAAGCAAAAATCTGTTTTGTAACAGTTAGGAACTATTCTAAAGCAAACTACATCTTATTAAGTGACAGTTTTTCAAAATTCAATGCCTCACCAAATCCCGTGTTCACATCAGCCCTTTACAATGATATAAATCATTGCATAGAGGCTGCTGTACCACCACAATTAAGCCAATAACAAACATCAAAAACAAACCACACTTGTGGAATCCTAACTTTAACAGGGTATATAAAAAAAAAAAAAAACCTTCATCGCCAAAATCAGAAAGAGTAACTCTCATAGCAAGAGCTCACTAATTAAACTAAACAGAAAACTAAGAGGGCTAATTATGTCCAACAAGACAGGTTTTGAGGTCAGGATAGCCTCTCAGGATAAGAACAACCAAAAGGCCTTCTACAGCTATGTCAGCAACCTTAAAGGTAACATACAACAGTGTACCAAACTGGTGGTAAATGGTGCCAACTTCACTGTGCAGAGTCGCAAATTCATCTATAACTTCATTCCACACTCCCCCACTGCCAATCCTTGAAAAATCCTTCTAGCACCCCCCTTCCCACCGTCAACAGGAAGCAGGTAATGGCAATGCTTACTAAGGCCAAAAACACTGCCTCTTTGGGCCCTGCCAAATTTATTTAACATGCTTTATTTTCTCTATGTTTCAATTTTATTTTTTCAGTGCAACAAGGTAGGCTGGTTCCAGATGATCCACCTGCCTTGGCTCCTCCGGCCGAGGCACCGAGACCCAGCACATCTGGGTCACACCCTGGCTGCAACCCCCTGCTGCTGCACTACCTGGTCCTCCAGGTAGTTCCACCCCAGAGGCCATGGGTGGTTCCCCTTCTGGGAGTGATGGCAGGTGGGGTGTCTATGTCATCCATGTTGAGATGCCATGCTTGGTGCATAGGCTTGTCCAACAGATGATGGGCAGGCACCTATGCTAGATGGAGAGCATGCTGACCATCCTGGTGCAGCATGTTGTCTGCAGATGCCATCATCAGCAACTGGATCCAGAGACGCAGTGAAGGTGCACTGCCAATAGTCCCATGGGTGAAGACTTCAGTCACACTGTTACCGTGTCTGATGGACATGAGACCTAGTTGCCCTCCTCCCCAACCAAGGTGTACACCCCCTTCTTGAGTCCAACACCAACCCTGTGTGCTCTCTTGTATGTCTTGTCTGTCTGCAAATGCTTCCTCACCCTCCAAACTTACCCTCCCCACGCATACGTATATATGATAAAAAAAGGCACCTGTTCCCCCCAAAAAATTATTGTCCCATACATAGTTCTCCATTTCACACATGCAATTAGTCCTATTAGCTTCACAATGCAGTTACATTGTTGTCATCCCTCACTTGGGGGTGACAATCCAAATTCAGCTAAAAGTCACTGCAAGTGAACAGTTGCTGCTGTGGAAGAAATAGATAGCTATGGTACTTTCCTACTCTCTTCATGCACATTCCTGCCTGCCTTTCACAATATTTTCCCCTGCTTGCTCTCCATTTCCTCACTTTCCTATCCCCCCAATTTTCTTTTCTTTAAAAAAAATAAATTTGTCTGCTGCTGCACTATGCACAGCTTTGCTAAGCTACACTAAATGGCAGTGTATTAATGAATGTATATAAAGGCATAATACAAAAGTATAAAAAGTTCACCCACACCCTACTGTGAACCCAGTACCATTTGCATTGCACACTACAGCATCAGCCTGCCAAGCCACTCAGATTATAGTAATTAAGTGTGTTTGCAAGATGATGCATATTGTGGCACACTGCACAACAATTCTGCACAAGATAAATGCCAAAATATGCCCTTAATTTGAATTTGGTGTTGAAATACTGCATATAAAGCTATATGCATAACACATGCATGTAACTGAGGTGTGCAACAGCAATGTAGGGTGCAATTATCTGTTCAACATTTAAAATAAAAGCTGCTGTATAAGTGCCTCTATAGCTTAACCTGTTAAATGCTTAGAAAACATGTTTCTTGGTTCAAATGGACCTGGGTTCAAATATAACTGTGCCTACTATTTAAGATCTATGTATGTGTACAAAGGCATAATGATTTGTGATATGTATGACTCTATTATCACATATTTGCCAACAAAAGCAGTACAGATGCAATGTTTTCTTCTAGGTGGTAATTAAAATGATCTAATCACAGCCAGTAACATGTAGTGAGACTAGAATGTGGAGGGGGGCAACATCCACAAAACAGAAGTTTGCTCTATTAAAACCATGGACAATATCCACAAGTCCTCCACTAGAAGATGTTGACACCAGATAGATTACTGAATATGCCTGTATGTGTATTGAGATGTAGTAAAATGCAAGCTCCCATCCCTGTATCTGAATCCATGTCCCTGGGAATTACTTACTAACACCAACCACATGCAGCCACATGGGAAGTGACAGAGCAATGTGCTTCATTACTGTTTAACTAGAGTGCAGCAGTGCTTAACAAGTTAGCACACTGCTTTATGAAATTTCTAGAAAGCACAAATGGCTATTTTTAGATGTGAGGGTACTGTCTGTGACTTTACTTTGTGCACTCTGCGTGCAAACCAGCTGCGCATTGCTAAGACCATTTGAGCTGCACACAGCAATGCAGAAATATCTTTTAATTATTTTTTTAATTTTTATTTTACACACTTTTGACATATAAACAGGTAATGATCATACATTTCAACTGTACAGATTGCTTCAGAATGCCAAGATACTGACCCTACATTTTTGTCCATTTCTCATAACATTGATGCTTTCTGGAAAATTACTAGCAACTCAGTAAAGAATGAAGTTAGAAAATAATGACAGACATTTGAGTTTCAGACTTCTTGCCCTTCAGAAAGTTCATACTAATGCAAAGTATGTTAGTCCATCACCTGTCTAAGTTTATAGGAGCAATATCTAACAATTGTCCTAAGACTGATTATCCTTTGTCCCAGATTTATTTATGGCCTTGCCTAGATGTCCTGTTCTAATAAGTTGAGAAATGTGGTGGTGATACTAGGCTGGGTATTAGTCACACATCTCACCAGCACAGCTGTACCAAGAATGTTAACATGTTTGTTGCATATATTTGGAGTGTTCAGCATAATAGGTTTGTTGTTCTGGTGTGTGTTGAAAACACATTGATGCCAGAAAGCATTCAATAATGACAGCCACTACAGTTTTTGACATCCATATTCCCCTGAATATCCATGTTAAAACAAGAATATGTAGTCAAGCATATTTGTAAGTGTGTAGCAGCAATATGTAAGGGGTATACTTAGCTTAGGGGCTCTACACACCAATTGCTTATACCATAGACCAGATATTTTTTTTATGCTAAATGGTTGAGAGATATGTCTAACATACATCTATCACATACACAAGTACAATAATGCCTACTGTGAAAATGAGAGTACATATTTTGTCAAGCCAATCCACCATAAAATGCACATGCCAATTACAGGATATTGGCCTTAACCCCTGATCCAAACATATACAATTGTAGCAAGCATCAGCAATCTACTAGTACCATACCATATCTCCTAACCTGTCAAAGCAAGGGACCCAGACAATACAGCATATAATGGGACGACAAAGACTTACGGATAGGAACAGATTTTATATACTGATGTTACAATCCTAAAAAGTGCCTAGAATGTCAGATTATGCATTAACATGAACTCCCCGAGAAGTCTAAAGTATTTTACTGGGAAGTGGCCTACTATTTCCACACAGTAGCCCTCAGGAATTTGGAAGTGATATTCCAGACAACCACGTGTGTAAAAGTAGCAGGCATATATGGCAGCTGTGCTGGAACCAATGACTGCCATCATGCAAATTCAAGATAACTACCATGGCAGCACACATGCCTTGCCAGTGGTTTGACTAGTTGACTTTATGGTGAATGTACCCCAGCCCTGTTTCCAAATTGTTGATCACATGTGTGCAGAACTGTGATCCCAGGGACACATTACTGCACAGTAGTGCAAGCTAGGTCTCATTTGTACATTTCTGCCACCCATTCATGCAGATATTTCAATAAAAATGTTTATCTGCCATGTTGTAGGATAGCATGCAGGAATATTATGAACATCCTGTACACTGATGCCTAGAACACAGAAGGCACGTTGCCATTTAGTCTGTTAATGATACCTGTGGCTAGCATACCTACCTGACACACATACCACATTTTCCAATTAGATGGGTTTCCTAAATCTGGCTCTGGCTGCTAATGAAGGCTGCCAGAGCTCCCACTGTTTCTCTTCTGTGTTGTTTTTCTGAAAAGGCTTTGCCCTCTCTGTTTAGGCTTATCACCAGCAGCAGCAACAGCTTCAGCCTGTAGAGCACACACATCTGTATTTAAAATGTAGCTGCTGCTAACAACCTCTCTGCACTGATGTTGACTCTTTATCCCACTATTTTGCAACACAACACATAAGACAGAGCATGGAGTCTACAATGATGCCTTATACCTTACTAAGTAGCTGCATGGGACTGGCTGATTATAATGCAATTTGGCTGTGCATGCTGCATTTGGCATCCCAGAGGCACAGACTGGTTCAGATGCAATCAACTGCTGATGAGAGACACTATATACAGGCAAATGTGCAGCTAGGAAAATCACTGTGGATTAGAGTTACTTGAATGTATAACTCATTGACTCAGTTCTTGCTTAGCAGTACCTTTCAACAGAAGAGTATAATACTCCATTAGGTATGTAACCCTTTTGTTTTCTACATGATGCATATGTTTGAATATACTGAGTAGGACTGTGTAGTAAATCATTTAGCCTTTGTTAAAAATGTACATATGACATGGCACATATTTCCAGCCCTATTACAGGTACAGAGGATCTAGAGTAAACTAAGGGCATAATGCTGTGTGATATCTAGGTACACAGGTTTTTGGCTGATTATTTTGATAGTAGTTATCATAGTGCACAGCTGTTGTAATAGTACAATACATTTCCTTCTTCTCTTGTGGAGGTGTAAAACCTCCTGTTATGGGGCACAGTACAATGGAGTGCAGTGTTGGTTGTGTGAGAATCTGTCATGGCACATCCAACACTGCACTCCATTGTACAGTGTTGGTTGTGTGAGAATCTGTCATGGCACAAGCCAGATTATGATTCTAGGTATACTGTCCTTGATGCCTCCCCTCCACACCCATTTTATTCTTAGCATGCTGCTGAATGTAACAGTAGTAAGCAAGCTTAGAATACAGAGAGCTTTCCTATATTGCTATACCTGTACATTATGTACATTAACTAGAAATTTTCTACAATTGTTAAGCATCTGGTTCGGTTTACTTGGTAGTTTTGCAGTTGCCCGCCCCTACCGTAAATTTGATCTGGGACACTCTTCCCAGTCTAGTGTCATTACCTCATTCTACCTAATCCAGGGAGAACATTTGAGAAGGCCAACCCAGTTAGTTTCTGCTACTTCTTTCCCCTTTCCACTTTACAAAAAAAAATTGTAAGCTTGTTTCCTGCATTTCCTGTAAGTCGTCTAGTCCAGATACAGATTTGCTGTATCCAGGACTGTTTGTAAGCTTCTGAGCCCCAAGCCTTTCTGTGTTGGAGGGAAGCCTTCTAGCTTAATTTGGTTTCTTCGAACTAGCCAGTTTTCTAGTTTCAGCACTCAAATCTATTTCTTTGAGCTCAGCACTTGTTCAGAACTTATTGTAAGCACTATATAAGCTACAAATTATTACAGCACTCAACTTTCCTCACTTGTCTAGAGGAAAACAGTTTTTAGTACTTAATGAATAAGCACGTATCCAGGCATGTCTAAGGGTCAACTCCTGGTGTTTTCTCCTGTCTACCTGAGGAATCTGCGCATCTTGGGGCAATGCAGCAATTGCCTCATGTACACAGACAACCCTCTCCTCCTACCACTGAACACTACAACCTGTGAGAGATCCACTTATATAGCCAAACTGGAAGCAAAGCTCTCTTCACCCAAGACTGGACTAGACAGTCTAGAGGAGAAGGTAAACACTTGCACCATACCACACTCAGCACATAGTCCCTCAAAACCTACACCACCAAAACACATACATAGAAACACAAAACACACACCTACATTCGCGGATGCTCTTAATAAAAATCTACCCAAGCAACAGGGACCTCCAAAGCAGAAACGCAAGCAACCTCCACCCCCCAGCACAGCCCAAATGACACATAGCCCACAAACTCAGTGTGTCACTCAACCACAGCCCATAAGGCATAACAAAGTACAAAAAACTCTAGTCATAGGTGACTCTATATTCAGACACACTGATGTTCCACTTACCAGACTAAACAAGGAGACAGTTACGGTCAGCTGCCTGTCAGGTGCCAGGATCTGCCACATAACGCATGCACTCAGATCACTCCACAACAAGTACAAATATGACTCTATCATTGTCCATGTTGGTGTGAATGACCTTAGACGTACCTCCCTGGACTACATAAAAAGAGACATGGAGGAGCTGTCTGATCTTGTTTCCCAGGCTGGTATTACCCTAGCCCTGAGTAGCATCCTGCCATCACCCAGAATGATAACACAGTACAAGGACAAAATGATTGACTGCAACAATTGGCTAAGCTTCTGGTGTCATTCTAAGGGGATCCGGTATCTGTTTGCCTGGGATGACATGGTTGACAAACCATGATGCTTTGCCAGAGATGGCTTGCACCTGTTGCCCTTGGTATTCCGGATACTGGCTAAGGCTCTTGCCACCCCTGTATGCCTTTTTTAGGCAAGGTTCAAATGGCAAATTCACCTCCATAACAGGTACAAACAAGCAAAATCTGAGGGTAATGCTACTTAATGCTAGAAGTCTAAACCTCAAAATGCACTCACTTGAGGCACTCCTTAAAATGGAGAACATCGACATCTGTGCAGTGACAGAGACCTGGTTCAAGGCTCCAGAGAGCACCCCTGCATTACCAGGCTATAATTCATACCACACTTTTCGGCCCGAAACACTAAAGGCAGAGGCGTGTCCATATTCATTGAGGATATCCACACCTGCAGGCTAGTTGCTCAGCATAATGCATCTGAGATTATCCAAGTGCAACTAACTCTGGGCAAGACCACAATCCAAATTGTAGCTTGCTACAGATCCCCCACCATGCCCCAGGATACCCACTCCTCATTTCTTGATACATTGAAAAATATTAGGGTACAACCTAACACCCTTATAATGGGCGATTTCTACTACCCCACCATTAACTGGGAATACTCTTGTGCTTAACGTTTTCTGGAATTCATAAATTCCACCACCTTGGATCAACTTATCCACACTCCCACCAGGGGCAGCAATATCAACATGGGCAACCAGTGTTCCACACCAAAGGTCAATTCCTCGTTGGTCAGATCCGACCACAAGCTAATCACCCTAGACATCCACATCCCACCCCCATTAGGGAAACCACCGTAAAAATTTCTCCAAAGCCAACTTCACACTTCTTAAGACAGAAGTGGCAAACGTCACAACACCCATTCTGATGGACAATAGAGGTACGACTGCTGAATCCTATACAAATGCACTTTATAAGCATTTACATCAGTGCATGGATTGTGCAATCCCTAGCAGAACCAATATGCTATCCTCCAAAATAAGGAAGCCAATCTGGTGGCCCCTACCATAAACAAACTCTACAACAGAAGAAAGAAACTGTTGCAGAAAAGAGTAAAATCCCATGACTGAAGGAACTCCATGGTCAGCCTCAGTAAGAAGCTGAGATCCCTCATAAAATCCTCCAAAGCTAGTTATGGAAAAAAAATTGCCACAGATTCTAAAGACAATGACAAAGCATTATATAGCTATGTCAAGAATCTCAATGGCAACACTCAGATCTGCTCTGAGTTACAGCACAATGGCACTAAATATACAGAACCAACTGATATTGCCAACATCCTGGCAGATAGGTTTAGTGCAAACTTTACCTCTCTCTCACCCCTTAAAGGGCACATCTCTATACTGGAAGAATACAATGTTCCAGTAATCACAGGTGCACAGGTAAAAAACACACTCTCCAAAGCCAACAACACAGCAGCCATGGGACCTGACAACATCCCAGGCTGCGTTCTACATGAACTACAGAATGAACTGGCACCCCACCTAAGTATTATGTTCAATCATAGCCTCACCTCAGGCTTTGTGCCCACTGAATGGTGCACAGCAATGGTTATCCCACTCCACAAAGGGGGATTCACCATGGACCCTGGGTACTACTGCCCCACTAGCCTGACAAGCCTGGTCTGCAAGGCTATGGAACGTATCATCATGGAACTTATAAACAATGACATTGGTAATCTCCAAACTCTGGACTCTACCCAGTTCAGGTTTGTAAAAGGCAGATCATGTCTCCTAAACTTGATAAACTTCTTTGAAGTGGTCACCAAAGCCATAGATGAGGGTAAGGTGGTTCACACAGCCTATCCAGATCTCGCCAAGCCTTTCAATACCATCCCCCACTCTGGAATTATAGATAAACACACTAAACTAGGTATAAATCCCTATGTCACAAGATGGGTTGCCAACTGGCTCACTGACAGAACCCACATTGTGAAAGTAGCAAACTCTAAATCCATATTCAGACCAGTAACAAGTGGAATGCCACAGGGTTCAGTCCTATGTCCTCTCCTGTTTGGTATCTACTTCTCTGAAGTACAGGCTAACACAGAAGGTCTTTGGCTGGCAAAGTTCACAGATGACTGCAAACTAGGAGCCATAATCAAAACTCCTAACGATGTGGACATCCTACAAAAGGGCCTCACTGAGACAGATGCCTGGTGTCAAAGACATGGCCTCAAGCTCAATGACAAAAAGTGCATTGTCATCCCTTTTGGTAAAACCTCTGTACCCATGAACTACCACATAGGCGGTAGTCAACTTAACACTGAAAGTGTGATAAAAGACCTTGGGACACAGGTGGACAGTAGTCTCTCCTTTGATAATCACATCACTACAGTAGTCAGGAAATCCTTCTACGTGGCATACCTCATCACAAAAGGTTTCTCATCCAGGAAAAAAGAGGTCATTGTTCCCCTCTACTCATCACTCATTAGACCCATTATAGAGTACAATGCCCCTTTTGGTATGTACCTCACAAGATATCTACAACAAATGGAAAGGCCGCAAAAATACCTCACAAAGAGGATTACCGGCCTCAAGTAGATGTCCTACACAGACTGTCTCAAAAAACTCCAGCTTTACTCTGTCATATATCGCCTACTCAGAGGCAATCTCTGCATAACATACAAAGCTATGTCAAACCCAGAGCTGTTGGACATGCTCCAATTAAAGAAATTCCAATCCCTCCGAGCTACACGCTCTATGGACCTAAATCTTGTCACCACAATAAACAGAACATGCTGGAGGGATAGATTCCTGTCCCAGGGACTTCCCATACTCTGGAACAGACTACCTATCTATGTCAAACAGAGCTCCTCATTAGCACTCTTCAAGAAGAATCTTGATGATTGGATGGGAGATAGGAAATTCTTTCCGGGGATCACTTCTGTGGCTCTGCTTAACAGGGGCACAGGAAAATAATTTTCTTGGGTGGCAAAAGGCAGGGTACCATTTGGCTAGGTTTATATAGGCCCTAGGTCCAACAGCCTAGTACCTACCTATGAACCGACCTATGAACCTATTGTACCTAAGTGAACTTCATATGTGTTCTCATTTGTGTGTGTTTCATGCATCATTATGCAAGCATGCCGAAAACCACCATTTTCTGAGGCTGAAAATGGAATAGACTCCTTGTGAAAACATCAAGTCCTGCTGTCCAGAGAGAGGACAAACAGGTCAGTATGTGCAGCCCTGTGGGATGACCTGGTCCATAATGTGAACACTATGGGCCATCAAAATCAAACCTATGAGCAGGTGCAACATTGTGGAACAGACATGATCCATGCCGCAAGGAGGCAGGCAGCTCACGTGGCCAGAGATCATCAGGTCACTGGTGGTGGGCCAGCAGCAGAACCTCCACTCACTGAGACAGGGGAATTCCTGGCAAACCTAGCTACCCAGGACAGCTCCCAGGCATCCATCAGCCAATATGTTGTGGATGTGGGTTCTGCCAATTCCTCTCAAGAGGGGCGTCCACGTATGCCTACGTGGACCAGCAGTAGAATACCATTGCATATGTAGTGTAATGGTGTATATATTTTACATGGGTACCAGGCCATTTTTATGTTGGGGGGAGTAATTTAGCCACAATCTTTAGCTTATGAAGAGATTTCCAGCAACATAGCTTGTAACATTGCCATTAATGCAGATATGTGATTTTTTGACATATTTTCCCCTGTTATGTTGTACAATGTGGTGCTGTTCCTATTAACTCTCCCTCCACTTTTTTCAGGACTGTCAGGATTCAGATGAGGCCATGCTCCTTCAGCTGACAAGCAGACTATTCTGTCTTACATGTAAGCATATGTAAGGCCAGTGCATAACCATGGTCTGTTGTAATGTATACACAACCAATAATCTATTGCTACTGACATTAGCAGTAACCAGTAATCTTTTGCTAATGATATTAGCAGTGTCTATGGAACAAAAGTGGACAGTGTTCCACTGACTGCTCTAACTAACAGCTCTCACACACACACACACACACACACACACACACACACACACACACACACACACACACACACACACACACACACACACACACACACACACACCAACTCGGCTGCATGGAAAATCTTAATGCAATTTATCTAAGCTGATATAATACTGAGCAGCTCACACATACACACAGTTGGCTGCTATGAGTTTAGAACCCTGATCTATTTAAGCTGATACCGTATAGAATATAGTACTTATCACGTGTCACAGTGAAGCTCTAACATCAACTTCACTTTGGTTATCTTATAGTAAATGACATCAGCAAACCTTGTGGATCACAATATTTTGGAGGCCTGCATTAACTGAAAGGCCAGCAACAGTGCAGACCCAAGCCAGTTTGGAAGCTAGTGTGTGAGTCACACTTACATTTTAGGAAGATATAAACACAGACACACACAAACACACAGCAAGTGGACTAGAGTGATATTAGAACTTCTACCTAGCTAGGATTACAGGCTACAGAACACAGAACTTATCACATGTACCACAGCTCAAGTCTAACATTAACATGACTTCCAGTATTGTTATAGTAGATGACATCAGGAGGTCTAGTGGAGGACAGGCATTTGGAGACCTGCATTAATTGCAAGGCCAAAAACAGTGCAAGCCCAAGCCACTTTGGAAGTCAGAGTGTGGGTCGCATCATGCTTACTTTTTAGCGAGATGCACACAGATACATACGTACACACACACAGAAAGTGGGTTGGAGTGATATTAGAACCCCATACCTATCTAGGATTACAGACTACAGAACACAGCATTTATTGCATACAGCACAGCTCAAGTCTGATATTAATATAATTTTCCAGTATTCTTATAGTAGCTGACATCAGCAGGCCTAGTGGAGCTCAAGGTTTGGAGGTATGCATTAACTGCAAGGCTAAAGACTGATGGTGAACTTCTGCCAGAGGATCTAACCAAGGACTGTGATGAACAGTGTGGAGGTCCTGTGGAGTCACACTGCTTCTCATTGTTATCTGTGTGTAGTAATCTACCAGTCTACCAATGGCTTACTAGCCTAGATATGTAACAATACCTGCATTGGGGATATGTACCTGTTTGCACTGTAATAGGAAATCCAGTGGCTAAAGCCATTTTGTCATGTCCATGAGTGAGCCCACTACATTACACATTACACAACTTGCTTAGTTGTTGTTAATGTTCCGTATGTGTGGGAACATGCAGGAGTCACTGGGGGATGTATTGATTGGGTACATTGTTAATGGTGTAAATACAGACACAATTATATTTGCATATTCTTATTCTATACCATGCATATTCCGCAGGTTTTCACATTTATAGTGTTATGGAGATGTGGTCTGGAATAGCAGAGCACTGTAACTGCCCATGAGGTCCACAGTTTAGACTGTCATATTGATGTGTGTGTACCACTGTATAATGTTTTGTTGTCAAATGTTGCTTCGTCAGACATGATTTGTGAAAAGATTGATAGAAGTCAGACCATCAAACTGCATATTATTGCTCACACTGCAACACATTGTTCTCAGCACTTACACATTCTGTAGATACATTACTCTAATAACAACCATTACCTATGGTCATTTCTCCGACAATTACCTGTGGCTTGGTGCAGCTTTACTCTGTATGACTTTGATGAGTAGGACACAAACCAGACATATAGGTAATATATTTTAATATATATCTATATCTATCTATCTATCTATCTATCTATGTATAGATATAGATATATATGTACACACATATATATACTTGTGATAAGATATCTATGTAGATACCTATAATAGCACCTTTTTTATCACCTCACATAATTCTGCATGGGCCACCATTTATACCTATATTATAACCTTTTTCCCACCTCACATATTCTGCAAGGGCCTACAGATATGTGCTTGGTTTAACTGTGTATGAGCATGCTCACTGGCACTTGTTTCCCCTGTCTTTGCATTGCTATGCAATGAGCCAGTGGGAGGTGCTTTGCTCACATCAGACTACTGCATCAACTACAACTTCATGTCAATACTAGCAGTAGTCCAGGCCAGGATTTGTTTGTCTCACTGTCAAGCCTTCTGTCCCTGTTTTAGCACTGCTTCACATACACTACCTATACTAAAACATGGGTGTAGACAAGTGATGCTGCAGGCAAAAGGAGGTTTAATACATGGTAAATGTTAATATTAACATAGGACACAAATAGTCACAGCTTCTGCAATAAAATGTATGATTACTCCACCTCCAAAATATCTCCCTACCTCTGGATTTATACCCTAAACACCATCATTCATGCTGATTGCTTAATCCTTTTTGCCACAGAGGCAGCGTAACTAATCTAGGATCTTTACTCACACAAAGATCTGCATAAATATGTACACTGGTATTCATCAGTCACCTAACACATGTAAGATGACTTTGTAAACTACTGTTGAGAGACTGTGTTGCATAAAAAATGTGTGAAATATTTATATGGCATAGGTGTTACTGTTATACCTGTCAACTGTAAAAATTCTCACAGAGTGTTCAGATTTCTGCCTCATATGCTTCGTCAATTTATCAGGACATTGTAGATTCCTGGCAAATCAGTGCATCTCAGAGACATGAGGTCAGCAAGTGAAAGCAAACATATTTTTGTTTCAGACTTATCAACCTTAAGAAAAGTTATGTTAATACTGTGCCAGTTATTCAATGACATTCCTAAGTGTATAGGAACAATATTTGCAAATGGTGCCACTTTTGGGTCCTTGTCCCCCCATTATTTTTACCTCTGTCCAGTTTTCTGGCTGTCAAAGGTTGTGAGTTATGGTTACTGTTACAGCAGTTGCAAGTGGATGCTTCTGTTTGTAGGGGTGGGTGAACAAACCACATATTTTTGTTAGGGTACACATTGGTCTGCCTATTCATTTTCCCCAGTATCTGACACCTGTTGTGATTAATGACCCATTATTCTGTGACAGTAGGACTACATGAATATTCCATGCATGTGGTCTACTGATTACAAAGGGAAACAAGATAATGACATAGGTGTCTGTAGTCTCATGTGAGTGCTTTTGTTGCACAATACTCCACTATAGTTCCCCGAGTAGTGTACAGGTCCTTATCTACCTTGACTTATAATATTTATACAGTAAATGACAGTGTAGGATACAGACTTACCTTGCAAATGTGGCAGTTGACACGAGTGTATTTCAGGACTGACTCTGTTGTCTGATGCGGGTACTACACAGTCAATACATGGATAGCTGTAGGATATACGAGTTGTCTGACATCACTTTTGATATTTGTATGTTAGTAGAAGAAAAGTATTAGTCCCTAGGTCCCTAGGTTGACAGTGAATGTGCTATGTGTTGTCTCTTAGCTATAGCCATGGCATATAGAGCATGCCTATGTCTGCCTACTGCTACATCAGCAGGGGGTTCCGCCTCCGAGTCCCCCTGTGACTATGGCTGTGGTGACCTGGGCACTGGTGGGGGACTTTGTATCCTTTCTCATTGCTAATCCTGCTGCAGCTGTTTCTGCAGAATCAGATTGTGGAGCATAGCACAAACTGTGAAGATCTGGACACATGTGCATGAAGTATACTGCAAGGCTCCACCAGAGATATTTAGGCACTGGAACCATAACTTCAGCAATCCAAATACATGCCCTTTTATGTTCTTAGTATGTGAGTGTGCCTCATTATGGCATTCTTCTATGGGTGTGTGTGCATTTCTGATGGGTGTCATCATCCATGGTTCCAGGGAGTAGCCGGCATCCCCCAGTAAATGTCCCTGTGGGATGTCCCCCCTGACAAATATCTGGTACAGCTGTGATGTGTGCCAGGTAACTGCCAAGGCTACCAACACAAACATTTGTGATATTCCCTTGGGAATTGCACACAACTTGGCAGTTGATAGAGTGGTATCCCTTGCAGTTAAAGTAGATTCTCCCCTCCTCACCAGGTGGTGCCTTGATGTGTACATGAGTACAATTTATGGCATCCAGGGTTTGACCATTGCGCTGCATGCACATTGCATTGCATATTGCTGGCCTCCTCAGGGGAAAAAAAAAAAAAAGATATGTGTCACTGGGGAGCATGAGATCCAGGAACTGGAACTGGGTGAGTTATCTGATTCTGATGCCTGTGACATCCCATCATATCCCCAGTTGGTCTTGAAAGCACCTTTTTAGCTAATATATTGCGTATGATATATATTTTTCTTTTCCACTGGGATCCCAGTTGGCTCTGGCTCTGAGTTGTGGCCGACAGAGATCACTGATCTTGTAGTATGTTCCTGTCCACCTTGCAGCACACTATAATCTCCAGCTCATGTAGCTCCTGGAAGGTTACCCTTGGCCTGAATCTCTCTCCTCTCCCTCAGCCTATTGTCAGTCAGCAGCCCCCAGCCAGCATTGACTTCAGCAGCACATACACAGACATAGTAGCAGCCTCAGCCAGCCCCAGCCCAGTGTGTAAAATCTCCCATCTCCTACTCACCCCCCCACTTATGACTGCTGGCTGGAACCATTTGTAGGGTGTCTACATACTTTATACAGTCCTGGTGTAGATCCATCATGAGGGATTGGCCCAATCATGATGCAGTTCACCTGGTTAGGATATAATTAACATGATTTAAAGGCCCTACGCCAGTGCATGATGCTGCACTGCACGCAGCATCATGCAGGATAACTTAGCTGTGCATAACTATATATTAATGGAATACATCTGGTTTCCATGTATAGCTGTCTTGCTCCTGATTGGTATATGGGTGGTCCTTTCACATGAATAAGTTAACCTACACACACACACCATTTGGTACTGGTAGTGTGCCACGCAAACATGCACACTGAGGCCAGAAAAGCCTAAAACCAACATGACACACCCGTCTGCTGTCATGCACAGCCACTCTGAATGTAAACATTGTGTAGGAGCCTACACAAAGTGGATATCTGTTGCAGGCTGCTGACTTTAGTAATTCAACAACTCCATGTCATTTATCTTTCATTTGCATACTTTTCCATGCTGGCCACCTAGATACTACATGGTTCATAGCCATATAGGCTGATTAACAGCACTGTTGTACAGACTGGAAGCATAGTCTTACAATACTTTTGTGTAATGCTGGTTATACAGTTCTTTAAATATTTTTTTTTTTTTGTTAGAGCATGTTTGCGCACTGCCGTGCTTTATGTAAACATGCTGAAAAGTGCAAACAAATTAATTTAACTTATCTTCTGACATTTTAACACATCAACAGTACATGCATTACACATCTGTGTATGAATCATCATGTTTTCAGGGCTGTTCTGTCCATAAATAGGGACATTTACATCCCCTTTTTTCCATGCAGACCCCTGTACGTGGAAAATTTCAGCGTACACCACTGACATGGCCAAAGATTCTGGAGTGCTGCGGAGGAAGTTGTTGGATCACTTCACAGGGCTGATCTGCATAAAATTCAGCTATTTAAAGCCAAATTTGCATTCCTGAAAAGTTCAGTGTATGTGCTTGCATGTGTGTGATTGTGCAGTGCTGCACAGAGTTTATTGAATTTAAATCTGTTCACGCCTGTGATGCAAACAAGCAAAAAATTCTGTTTTAACTTTATTGAATTCCCCCAATATAAACAACTGAAAGTCTTGTAAACTGATGATGTACAAAAAACTGTTTTTAAATATTTGAACTATACAGACTCAAAGACAAAAGTAAGTGCACATCCATGTTGGAGTGAATAACTTGAGATGTACCTCACTGGACTATATGAAGAGAGACATGACTGAGCTTTTAGATTATGTGTCCCAGGCACTTATGTCCTTAGCCCTAAGCAGAATTCTACCTTCATCCAGAATGATGTCTCAGTACAAGCAAAACATGTTTGACTTCAACAATTGGCTTAGTTTCTGGTGTCATTCCAGGGGGATCCAGTATTTGTCAGACTTGGATGATACGGTTGACAGACAACACTGCTTTGATAGAGATGGTCTTCACCTGTCACCTGTTTACTTTTGGTTACTGGCAAAGGTACTTGCCTCCCTCATAGTGCCTTTTTTAGGGAATTTCATAAGAACAAAATTCAAGATGTAAAATCTCCTCTAGAAATAAACTCAAGCTTATGCCGCTTAATGATAGAAGAATAAATCAGAAACTGCACTCGCAAGAAGCACCCCATACTTTGGAAGATGCCGATGTCTGTGTAGTCACAGAGACATGGTTCAAGGCCGCAGAGAGTACCCTGGCCATGCAAGGCTACAATGCCTTCCACGCATTCAGATGAGAAAATAAATGTGAAAGAACCAATGGAGGAGGTGTATCCATTTAAATTAAAGACAAATACACTTAGACTGGTTGAAGTTTATGACTCCCTAAAGTTACTCTAAGTCCAACTAACTGTAGGAAAGACTCCCCCTCCATGCCATTGTTATCTATAAGTCCCCCACCATGAACCAGAAAAGCCACAATGCCTACCTGGAACTACTTGAGTCACTTGCAATACAGCCAAACACACTGGCTATGGCTGACTTTAACTATCCTTCCATGGATTGGGAAACATATATGAGCACTAACACACTTGCCCTAAGGTTCCTGGACTTTGTTAAGACAAATGCTCTGGAACAGATAATCCTGCACCTCCACAAGGGGCTCTAATGTCCTTGACCTATCACTCACCAGTGCGGGGGCTAACTGCACCACCCTGGGTTTGTGGCCCTCTCTGGTAATGTCCCATCATAAATCAGTCTTGTTCAAAGTAACAATCATACATGACACCCCCCTCAGGAGCAAAAAGGTTGAAAAATTTCTCCAAAGCAAACTATAGCCTCCTAAATGATGGTATAAATAGTTTCAACCCCCCTGTCACCACTGTCAGCAATGACTCCTATACAGAGGTGTACACACATACCCTGTATAAACACCTATATAGATGTATAGACTCAGCTGTACCTGAAAGGATTATAACAAGGTCCTTACAAAAAAAAAAAAAAGTCACCCTGGTGGATATCAAACATAAATAGGTTATACAACAATAGAAAGAAACTGCTATCTAAAAATAAGAGGGAGCTGTCTCAGCAGAGAAAGAACACCCTCCACAGCTTGAACAAGCAAATTAGATATATTTTAACGTCCTCTAAAGCAAATTATTACAGCTAATTATGAAGCTAAATTAGCATCCCTAGCTAAGGATAATGACAAGACATTCTTTAGCAATGTCTGAAATCTTAAAAGGAAGGCCGAGCTTTGTGCCGTATTGGTAGAAGATGGCACCACTCATACTGAACCTGAGGACATCACCAACATGTTAGCAGACAGGTGTGGTGAAAACTTCATCCCCTTTTCCCCATCAATCATACACCAAAGCACACCTGTCACCAGTCCTCTACCTAGTATGTCGAAAGAACATGTCATAATCTCTCTCTCCAAGGCCAAAAACACAGCCTCTATGGGACCGGATAACATCCAAGGCTGCTTACTACATAGCTTCTGGAACCTCTGGGCATTCTCTTCAAACACAGTCTACATACTGGCTTTGTCCCAGCACAATGGAAAACAACTACTGCAATCCCCTTGCACAAAGGGAGTCCATCAACTGACCCTGGGAACTATAGACCCATAAGCCTAACCAGACTTATCTGTAAGGTCATGGAGAGAATCATCATGGACCTTATCAGCAAGGATATAGAACACCTTCAAACTTGGCTCTGTTAAGGCCAGATCATGCCTATTAAACCAAGTGGAGTTCAATGAGACTGTCACCAAAGCCTTGGATGAAGGCAAAACACTACATACTGACTATCTCGACTTAGCCAAGGCTTATGACACAATCTCCTACTCAGGCATCATTGAGAAACTCACCTAGCTATGGATTTACCCATATGTCACTAGATGGATAATCAACTGGCTCACTGACAGAGCACATACAGTCAAAGTTTGGGATTTCACCTCTATCATCAGACCTGTTACCAGTGGTGTTCTACAAGGATCCATGCTAGGCCCCCTACTGTTTGGAATCTATTTCTCAGAAGTTGAGGCAAAAATAGATGACCTGTGGCTTACCAAGTTTGCTGATGATTGCAAACTGTGTGCAATCATTAAATCCTCAAAAGATACCAACAAACTACAAAATGAGCTTGCACAGACAAATGATAGGTGCCAAAGCTACAGACTTAAACCTAACACAAAAAAATACATTATCACCCATTTAAGCAAAGGAGAAGTCCATGCTAATTACAATATTAATAAACCCCCCTAAGTTCAAACCCAGTGATGAGAGATTTGGGAATGCAGGTTGATAGCAACCTTGACCTTGATCATCATGTGTCCACTGTGGTGAGGAAAGCCTTCTACAGTGCACATCTAATAAGGAAAGTCATAGAATCTAAAGCTAAAGAGGTTATAACTCCCCTGTACCCATCCCTCATCAGACCAATAATAGAGTACAATGATCTCTAATGTATGTACCTCACTAGACACCTGAAACAGCTGGTGTGACCTCGGAGGTTTCTCGACAAGAAAATTCAGGGTCTTCAGCACATGACCTACATGGACAGACTGAAGGCCTTGTCACTGTAATCAATATCACATAGACTGCTTAGAACTAACTTGTGCCTGGTCTTCAGAGCAGTCTTGGACCCTGCCCAAATGGAAATGCTGCAAATACGCAAATCAAATGTGACAAGATTCACTTGCTCTAGGGACCTTAACCTAGCTCGTGACATTAATGAGACATGGTGGAGAGACATATATGTTTCCCATAGATTGCTACTCCTCTGGCGCAAACTCCAAATTCATGTAAAACAAAGCTTCTCAATGACCCTATTTAAGTGCAACTTGGACAACTGTATGGAAAACCATACATTTACTCTGGGGTGTCACATATGTCCCTCTTGGCAGTCAGTGCTGATCATAGATTTGCATTGCAAATATAGACTTTATAGACAAAAGAAAAATGGTGACACCCTGTGTGACAGCAGCTGCTTCAGATCCCTGCAGAAAAGTGCACTATCTGTATTGTTTTTCATCAGATACATCAGAAAAATCAGTTTCTGAAGCAAGAAGTAAAAGTATGATATACTAAAATGCTAAGAATCTGCTTGAAATTCAATCTCTAATTTTGCTGTGCTGTGTGTATGATGAGCTACTAACAATGAGGCCTGTAAGGCCTAACAGACTACAGCAACTACTATAGCTAGGCGTCTTGCTGAAACATGGCCAAATATGCACAGATCTGGATAAGCTTACATTCATCACCCCTGGCAGATGGATAAAAAGGAAAAGATGTGAAAGATCAAGAAAAAGAGGCACCAGAGCAGGAATTACAGCCAAAATAAAAGCTAATAAACATAGGCCTACATTTCCTTACTTACTGCTGGCTAATGTATGATCTCTAGAGAGTAAGATGGATTACTTAAGGCTGGAACTCTCTGCACATACTAAGGTGAGAAACAGTTGTCTGGTTTTGTTCACTGAAACTTCGCTTAACTCCAATATAAATGACAGCACAGTAAATCGGCTTTGTATTAGTACAGTATCTCGCAGGCCATTCTGCGAAGAAGTGGGTGTGGCCTCATTGACAGGCAAAACAGGTGTGCTGTGTTAATTTTCTTCATTTTTGCAGGGGGAAACCCCCCTTTGCACCTCCCACACTCCCACAAATTAAACATACCAACTCCAAGATCGCACTGCATTGAGGGAAAAGGGTAAACTATGAATAGACAATGAATATTCATGCCACCATCAGTATGAAAATTACTTTACCTTTCTAAGAAGTCTCCAATTGTTGGATGGTGGGCAGGGGTTAGGTAGTCTTGCTACTGCACATCCTGTTATGTACTGTTCTAATACAAAGCCTAGTAAATGTAGAAGGAATGACATTATTTAGTGCTGACAGAATTCATTTACACTTTGGCAAATCTTGTTGCGGGAGTGTATGTATATATGTGAGCAACAACGGGAGTATTAACTATGAGGTGGTCACCTCACACTGCTCAGAGAACATTGAATTTTTGTCTGTAAAATTCAGGCCCTATTACTTGCCTAGAGAGTTTAATGGAGTGAGCATAACAGCTGTTTAAATTTCGCCCAGTGCAACCACCAATGCAGCACTTGCCACTCTATACCAGTCCAGAAGTGAACTCCAGAACAGGAACCCAGAGTTTGCCCATTTAATTGCAGATTAATTTAACCAAGCCAACCTAAAAACGGTAATACGCCATTACCATCAGCATGTAAACTTTGCAACTAGAGGGGAGAACACACTAGATAAAGCTTTCACCAACATAAAACTGACATAGAAGGCAGCACCTTATTCACACCTGGGCAATGCAGATCATCTTGTCCTCATGATGTTTCCTGCATACAAACTGCTGCTAAAATCAAGAAAATCATCAAGTAAGCAAATAAGGTTATGGTCTGAGGTTGTGGTCACAGCACTGCAAGACTGTTTTTAGAGTATGGACTGGTTAAGGTTCAGGGAGGCAGACACAACAAATCACCAAACAGAACTGGAAAAATATACAGAATCTGTTATGGCCTACATCTCAAAATGTGTGAATAATGTGACAGCTACCAAAGACGTCACCTTATATGCAAAGCAAAAACCATGGCTGTCCAGTGAGGCATATGAGCTTATAAAGGCAGAATGCAGAATTCACATCTAAAGACAAGGTTGCACTAAGTGTGGCCAGAGCAAACCTAAACAAAGGCATAAAAGAGGCAAAGAGAACCTATGGAAGAAACATTCAGGGTCACTTTAATGACCAAATGGACTCTACATGTCTATGGACAGGCATACAAGCCATAACTGACTACAAACCTGCATCTGCCCAGTGAGACAATAGCACCAAATTCATAAATGAGCTAAACAACTTGTTCAGCATGTTCGACATGCACAACAAAACTGTGGCAAATAAACCACCTGTCAGTCAGAATGAGGGAGTGCTATGCCTCAGCACAGCTGATGTACTAAAAACTTTGAAGTGAGTTAACCCAAGGAAAGCTGCTGATCCAGATAACATTATAGGCAAGGTTCTCAGGGTCTGTGCTGCACAGCTGGCATTGGTACTCATAGATATTTTCAATACATCACTGTAATTAACCATCTTACCGAAGATGCTTTAAGAACATGGCTATCATTCCCTTACCAAAGAAACCACAACCAGCAGGTCTGAATGATTATCGTCCAGTTGCTCTAACATTGACAGTAATATAGTGCTTCAAGTTCATAGGTTCATAGGTTCATAGGTTCATGCTAGGCTATCTGCCCTAGTGCATTTATAAGCTTAGCCAGAGTGCGTTTGGCTTTCACCATCCATTTTAAATTAATTGTGCTATGCCCTTTTTCAAGGTTAGTATACTGTGCCTCTGTCTAACAGTGACACAGAAGTGATACCAGGGGTAAACCTACGATCCTCCATCCACTCATCAAGATTCTTCTTGAAGAGAGTCAATGAGGGACTCTGCCTATCCTAGACTGGGATTTTATTCCAGAGTGAAGGGAGCCTCTGGGTTATGAATCTTTCCCTCCAGCATGTCCTATTTATTTCAGTGCAGAGGTTCAAGTCTCTCGAGCGCATAGCTCGATGGGATTTGGATTTTCTGAGGTGCAGCATGTCCATTAATTCCAGGTTGGACATGGCTTTATACGTCAGGCACAGATCGCCTCCGAGCAGGCGGTATGCCACTGAGTAGAGCTGGAGTTTCTTTACCCAGGCAGCATATGGCATCTGTTTAAGCCCTTTGATTCTCTTGGTGAGGTACTTTTGGGGTCTTTCCAGTTGCTGCAGGTGTCTGGTAAGGTACATCCCAAAAGGGGCATTGTACTCGATTATGGGCCTGATGAGGGATGAGTAAAGAGGCACAATGACCTCCCCTGATCTAGATGTGAATCCCTTCATGATTAGGTGGGCTATATAAAATGTTTTTCTAACCACTTTGGCCACGTGGTTGTCAAATGAGAGATTGCTATCAACTTGGGTCCCCAGGTCCCTAATTACTTCTTCCGTACTTAATGGATTACCACCTATGTGGTAATTTGTGGGCACTTTGTTTTTGCCAAAGGGGATGACTATACACTTTTTGGCATTTAGCTTGAAGCCATGGCTCTGGCACCAGTTGTCTGTTTCTATGAGGCCCTTTTGGAGGATGCTTGTGTCGGCTGGAGAGTTGATTATAGCTCCCAGTTTGCAGTCATCTGCGAACTTGGTCAGCCACAGTCCTTCCATGTTGGCCTGTACCTCCGAGAAATATATACCGAACAGGAGAGGTCCCAGGAATGAGCCTTGTGGGACGCCACTTGTAACTGGTTTGGAGTCTGACATGGCTTCAGCAATTCTAACCATGTGGGTTCTGTCCTTGAGCCAGTTTGCAACCCATCTAGTGACATAGGGGTTTATATTTAAGCTGGTGAGCTTATCTATAATGCCTGAGTAGGGTATTGTATCAAAGGCTTTGGCGAGGTCCAGGTAGGCTGTGTGGCCCACCTTCCCCTCGTCAATGACCTTGGTGACTGTTTCAAAGAAATTAGTTTTAAGAGGCAGGATCTGCCCTTACCAAAGCCGAACTGGGTAGGATCCAGTGTCTGTAGGTCCCCAATATCATTTTTTATGAGTTCCATGATGATCCTTTCCATAGCTTTGCAGACCAAGCTAGTCAGGCTTATGGGGTGATAGTTTCCAGGATCTGTTGAGGCACCACCTTTGTGGAGAGGGACCACTGTTGCTGTACGCCACTCTTTGGGTACATATCCTGTGGTAAGGCTGAGATTGAACAGTAGTTTTATGTTTGGGTTTAGCTCTTCTTGGAGTTCATGTAGGACGCAGCCCGGGACACCGTCTGGTCCCATTGATGCTGTGTTTTTTGCTTTGGAGAGGGCGGCTCTTACCCGAGCATCTGAGATGGCAGGGGGGCAGCACTCTTCTGGGATAGATATTTGCCCTTCTGGTGGGGAGGGGGGGAGAAGTTTGCACTGAACCTGTCAGCTAGGATGTTGGCAATGTCTGTGGGTTCGGTGTATTTTTGTCATTTTGGACTAATTCTGAGCATATCTGGGAATTCCCACCCAGGTTCCTAATATAACTAAAGAAAGCCTTGTGATTATCCTTAGTGTCCTGTGCAATTTTTCTCTCGAAGCTGGCCTTAGATGATTTTATGAGTGCCCGTAGTTTTATGCTAACACTGATCAGAGATGCCTTCCCTTTTTGGGATTTTGCTCTATCATGTAGTAGCTTCCTCCTTCTATTGTATAGTTTGTTTAATGCTGGGTTCCACCAGACAGGACGTCTGCCTTTGGAGGATTGGGTCTTGGTTTTATTTGGGATTGCATGATCCATGCATTCCTGAAGGTGTTCATAGAATGCATTTATAAAGGATTCTGCTTGGTCTGGGCCATATTTTCCACAGGCCCAGGGGCTTTGAAGGATTCCACCTCGGTTTTGAGGAGTGTGAAATTTGCTTTAGAGAAGTTTTTCACTGTGGTTTTCTGGGCAGGGGTGGGGTCGGGATGTGAATATCCAGTGAGATTAGTTTATGGTCTGATCTTACCAGTGAGGGATACACTTCTGGTCTGGAGCATAGAGTCCCCATGTTGGTGATGATCAGGTCCAGTATGTTTTCCCCTCTTGTGGGAGTGGTAACAAGTTGTTCCATAGCATTTGAGTTTATAAATTCTAGGAACCTTTGAGCTAGGGTGTTGGAGCTAGTGTAATGCTCCTAGTCTATGTTTGGGTAGTTGAAGTCGCCCAATATAATGGTGTTTGGAGAGACCTTCATATTTTCCAGTGTTCTCAGGAAGGCCGAGTGGGGTTCCTGGATTTGGGAGGGTGGTCTGTAGCAGGCTATAAACTGGAAGGCAGTTTTACCCACTGTTAGTTGCACATGGATAGTCTCTGATGCTTGGTGCTGTGCCACCAACCTGGAGGTGTAGGTATCTTTGACAAATATTGATACTCCCCTTCCTTTTCTGGTTCGGTCCTAGTTTTGGGGCCGAAAAGCTTGGTATGAGGTATAACCTGGTAGTGCTGGGATGCTCTAGGGAGCCTTGAACCAGGATTCTGTTACTGCAGAGATATCGATGTTCTCTATGCTAAGGAGAGTTTCGAGTGCATGCATCTTGAGGTTTAGACTTCTGGTGTTGAGTAGCATTACTCTTAGTTTCTTATCCCTTGTGATACCAATGGAGGTGGGTTTGTCTTTTGAGCCTTGCCTAAAAAAGGCACTATGGGGGTAGCAAGAGCCTTTGCCAATATCTGAAAGCCCAGGGGTGACAGGTGCAAGCCGTCCCTAGCGAAGCATCGTGGCTTGTCGAGCATGTCATCTCAGGCTGACAGGCATTGAATCCCCTTTGAATGACACCAATACTTAAGCCAATTGTTGAAATTGATCATCTTGTCTTCATATTGTGGCATCATTCTTGGTGAGGGTAAGATGCTACTCAAGGTCAAGGTCATACCGGCCTGGGCCACATGCTCAGAGAGCTCCTCTATGTCTCTTTTCATGTAGTCCAGGGAGGTACGTCTCAGGTCATTCACACCAGCATGGAGAATGACTGAGTCATATTTGTACTTGCCTTGGAGTGACCTGAGTGCTTGTGTTATGTGGCGGATCCTAGCGCCCGACAGGCAGCTCACCGTGACCTTCTCCTTGTTCAGCCTGGTGAGCGGGACGTCACTGTGATTGACGATAGAGTCACCTATTACAAGTGTATCAGGTGTGTTGTTTAGCCTTAAGGGCTGTGACTGTTTGGCACACTGGCTTTGTGAGCTATGTGTTGCACGTGTTTTGTTTTGGGGTAGTGGTTGCTTGGGTGTCTGCTTTGGAGGTCTCTGCTGCTTAGGCAGATTTTTATTTAGAGCCTCCGAGTATGTTTTTGTGTGTTTATGTGTTTGGTTTGCTGTCGTGGTAGGTCTATGTGAGACTGGAATTGTAGTGAGTGTGGTTTCCTTCTCCTCCTGACAGGTTTCACCAGTACTGAGTTGAGAGAGCTTAGCCTCCAGTTTGGCTATATGGTTGCATCTCTCACATGTGTTGGAATTTGTTGGGAGGAGGAGAGGGTTGTCTGTGTACATGAGGCAGTTGTAATATTGCCTCAAGATTCCCAGATTCACCAGCTGGACTGGAGAGGAGATTGACAACTGACCTTTGGACATGCTAGAATAGTATTGGGAATTCCTTTATAACTGAAAAAAAAGGGCCAATGGGGAACAAGGTACTCAAGGGGAGTTTGTGAGGGTGTAGTGCTTTTAATTTTTTAGTGCTGACTTATATAATTGCTTTAGTGAGCAAGTGCCAGGTAACTTAAATGCAATGTGTTACAGGTAACTTAAATGCAAAAATGACAAACAGTAACTTTCTTTCAAGTGAAACAAGGAAATAAGTACAGTAAGCAATGCAGATGTCACTAGGGATCTACAGAAGCACTGAAAAGCCGCGTTTTAGGTGGAATTAGCATTTCAGGGAAATAACAAGCAAACAAGCATACAAACAAATCTAGATTCAGCAGGCCTGGATCTAGTCTATGCTACAGCAAACAAGGTGTACCAATTTCAGTAAGAAACAGTTCAAATATGCAGGCACTATAAGCTTTTAACCAGAAATTCCCAGCTCAGAAGGGCAGAGTCCAGCCTCTCCTCCCACAAGAGTGCAGACCACAAACCTTCTTAATGTAAAATAACTGACCTGAAGCCCAAGTGCTTAAACCAGAATTAATACACTTTTAGAATAACAGACACTGAGCCCTCAATCAGCAGTTCCCAACTTAGAAGGATGTAAGCTACCTGTCCTGCCACCACAGTGCAGGCCACAAACCTTCCTAATGTAAAACAACTTGTCTGAGCCCAAGTGCTTAATCCAAAGACTTAGAATGACACTTTACACTTTAATCACCAAGCAGTAAAAAATAACAAATAATATATTTTAAAGAAAAGAATTCCTGGATTAGTGTTATACAAATATAGCTAGATTCAGCAGGGGCCTGGATCTAGTCTATGCTGCAGCAAACAAGGTGTACCAATTTAGTAAGAAACATTCCCACTTTAAGGGAGGATATCTACCTGTCTGCCTGCCACTGCAGCAGCCCACAAACCTTCCTAATGTAAAACAACTTGTCTGAGCCCAAGTGCTTAATCCAAAAGACTTAGAATGATAGCTACACTTTAATCAAGTTACTACCAAGCAGTAATAAATACAATTGAATACTTTAAAGAATGCCTGGATTAGTGCTCAAGTTATACAAACAAAGCTAGATTCAGCAGGCCTGGATCTAGTCTATGCTACAGCAAACACGGTGTACCAATTTCAGTAAGAAGCAGTTCAAATATACAGGCACTATAAGCCTTCAACCAGAAATTCCCAGCTCAGAAGGGCAGAGTCCAGCCTCTCCTCCCACAAGAGTGCAGACCACGAACCCTCTTAATGTAAAATAACTGGCCTGAAGCCCAAGTGCTTAAACCAGAATTAATACACTTTTAGAATAACAAACACTGAGCCCTCAATCAGCAGTTCCCAACTTAGAAGGATGTAAGCTACCTGTCCTGCCACTACAGTGCAGAGCACAAACCTTCTTAATGTAAAACAACTGGTCTGAAGCCCAAGTGCTTAAACTAAAAGGCTTAGAGTGAGTTACACCAAGCAGTAATAAATACAATTGAGTACTTTTAAGATGATGCAAAAGCAAAATAAAGTAGGAAGAAACACAAATACAGTAAAAGCAGATAATTTTTTTTTTTTTTTGAGTGAGCAAATGAGATGGGCCCAGGAGGAGTATCCAAGTGCAAATTTACAACAGGGGCAGGCAGTTTCAAAGCCACCAAGATTAACACCAACACCAAAACAGGGAGGATGGGTGGGAACCTACTGAAAAACAGAGTCACAGCTTCCAGCTAGATATTCCTCAATGCAACACAAACAAATTACTTTAAAAAGTGCAGATAAAAGTTATTTAGCTTCACTTATGCGTTCAAGTTGATAGCATACAGGTCTTAACCGGCCAAAGCTCACAGTTTAAACAGAAGATAATTCAATGTACCACTTGTATAAGACAGAAACTGAATAACAATGAAGGAAACTACCCCCACCTATCACTGGCTGTGCAGGTTTTTAACAAGCCTTAACTGAAAATACCACATGTACTACTGAAAAACAGAGTCACAGCTTCCAGCTAGATATTCCTCAATGCAACACAAACAAATTACTTTAAAAAGTGCAGATAAAAGTTACTTAGCTTCACTTATGCATTCAAGTTGATAGCATACAGATCTTAACCAGCCAAAGCTCACAGTTTAAACAGGACCACATCTCAGCAAGCATACTTCCAACACTAGATACATTGCAGTTTGCCTACAGGTCAAACTGTTGCACAGCAGATGCCATCTCTTTAGCACTTCATGAAACCTTGACTCACTTGGAAAATAAGGACTATTATGACAGGATGTTATTCATCAACTTCAGTTCACCTTCAATACTGCCATTCCTGCAGAACCTAGTAATGAAACTAATCCATCAACAACCTCTTGTGCAATTGAATACAAGACTTTCTCACAGACAGACCCCAAAAGGTATGTGTGGGAAATAATAGCTCTAAAAGCATAATTCTGAACACAGGTGTACCACAGGGCTGTATCCTTAGAATTCTACTATTCACCTTGCATACACATGACTGTGTAGCCAGGTATGAATCCAACAGAATTATCAAGTTCGCAGATGACAGAACAATCATAGGTCTTATCAGGAAGGGCATGGAAACAGCATATAGGAGAGAAGTGGAACATCTGCTGGGCTGGTGTGACAGCAACAATCTGGCATTGAACATCAGCAAGAGCAAGGAACTGATTGTGGATTTTAGGAGGTCTCGGAGATTACACCAACCTCTGGAAATCAAGTGAGTAGCAGTAGAAGGCATAAATAGCACTAAGTTCCTGGCTATACACATATTAGAGGACATATCTTGGTCGGTGCACACCAACCACATTGTCAAAAAAGCACAGCAACATTTGCACTTCTTACAGAAACTGCGGAAAGCAAATCTGTCACAGTCCATCCTCCAAGCCTTCTATAAGGGAACCATCGAGAGCATACTGACAAACAACATCATTGTATGGTACAGAAACTAAAATGCCTCAGATTGCTAGGCTCTCTGGAGTGTAATAACAGTAGCAGAAAGAATCATTGGTGCTCCACTGGCATCCTTGGATGACTTACATGAATTTCAATGTATTAGAAGAGCTAAAAAGATAATAAATGACCATACTCACCATGCTTGTGATATGTTCTCCTGCCTTTCCTCAGGTAGGCATTACTGTAGCATGCACTTTAAGACTTCCAGACTCAATAGAATCTTTACCCACCCTTATCCACCAGATTGCTGAACTCTAACAACAGACATGCCAGAAGCCATTATGCTCTTTCAAACAATTAACTGAATATTTTCTTGACTAATCCAGGAAATGACATACACGCATGTCCATTTATTCCAAGATCACTACTATTAGTAGCATACTTCAGTGCAATATCCAAATCTTCATCTGTCCTGAAACTTGAATATGCAATACTCTAAGCAATATTTTTGCTTCACAGGTACTTGTTAATGTGAAAATTTAAGATTGTGCAATATCTATTTGTGCAATACCCTAAATGGCACAATTTTATACATGTAATGTCTGTAAGTATCTGTCCTAGCATTACTAAATAGTAACTGTATGTATGTATGTATGTCCAAGCTCTCTAACCACAACTGTTGAATTTAAAACTGGTTAAAATTGTTGCATTTTTTTCTGTAAACTGCATTTTTTCTTGGAGCTTTTCTCCTCTCGTCTCCACTGAAAATTGGCCACAAGCCCAGTTCGACAAACCCAGTTAACAAATGTCAATGTAAATAAATGTATGCTTGTTTCTTGAACTGGGATCAAATCAACATAATTTTGTTTAACTGCACTATATGCAGATCTAAATGACAATAAAGTTTACTTTGACATTGAATGTACATCTTGGTTTATAAGGGAATAAGAGTATAACAAGGCTAAGCTTGTAAAGGCCCTTGGGTTAATAGCCTAGTAACCTCCTGTCATCCAAATGTTTGATTCTAGATCTAGTGAGTTTTGTGTACTTCCTAATAAATGACAGTTTGAGGATAGAGGTGGGCTAAAAGATTCAGAAATTCTCTGCTAAGATTGCTAAACAAAATGCATTGCCATGTATACACCCTTTTAAGCTGGAAAATGCTGGTTGAAGGCTCATTGTGTCTGTTATTCTGAAAGTATCTTAGTTCTGGTTTAAGTACTCGGGCTCTAAACCAGTTCCTTTACATTGGGGGGGTTATGGTCTGGACTCTTGTGGCAGGAAAGTATGGCCTACACCCTTCTAAGCTGAGAATTGCTGGTGAAGGCTTATTATGCCTATTATTTTAAGTGTCTTTATTCTGTTGTAAGCACTTAGGTTCCAAACCAGTTACTTTACATTAGGAGAATTTGTGGTCTAGACTCTTATGGCAGAAGATGGTAGGCTACACCCTTCTAGCTGAAATTGCTGATTGAAGGCCTATTATGTCTGTTATACTGAAGTGTCTTAGTTCTGGCTTAAGCACTTGTGCTCCAAACCCAGCTGTTTTCTATTAAGAAGATCTGTAGTCCAGACTCTTGTAGTTGGAGAGCAAGGCCTACACTCTTCTATGCTGCTAATTGCTGGTAATTTCTGCATTATTTAAACTGCTTTCTGCTGTTGTGACTCTGATTTTATGCACCTTGAATTTCTAGCACTTTTGCATGTTATAGCATAAGCTAGTTTCAGACTCACTGAATCTAGACTATTTGGTATGACTAATACTAGCTCTTCACTTTAATATTGCACTTTTAATTTGTATTTGCATCCCACTGTCTGTTTGAATTGTCTGAACTATTTTTTGTCACATTCTACTATACACTGTACTAGTTCAGCTGTAGCACTGTCTAGCTACAAGTTTTCTATTTCTGGGTTTATTTTGTAACTCCTGAGCATCAAATTAAAGCCATCTTTGTTGGTGAAGGCCCTTCTGCACCCTTGTGTGATGAGAGTGCTGTCTGGATCCCATCTAATCGAGCATGATTGGACTAGAGCTCAGAGAGAGCATTCTTATTTGTTAGTTTGAGATAAAAAGGATATTTTCTTGTTTTGTTTTATTCAAGTCTGCGTTTGCACTTGTTTATGTGTATCACTCCATCGTGCATTGTTGTGTAGTGGTGGTCACCATTGGTGGATAAAGACACAAACATTTTGTTTCTTAAATTTTTCCCTTAGAATTTTGCTTGTGGTGCTCCAGAGGTTTCTCATGGCCCTGCTCTACTGTCAGATGTAACACTAAGCCTTGCTTTAGAGGTACCAACACACCTCAAACCCAATAGCCACTCCTAAGTGTGACCTCTTTTCCTGACCATATAAATTTATCTATCACTATGGAGAGACAATTTCCCACAGTTTCTCCGGCCAGCTGGGTCAAAATGGGAATCCCGAGGCAGTGTAATAACATACTCATATTCACCAAGAGCCCTCTGCTCCTAGTCCATACCAGCAGAATGTATGAGAGATGCAACTATTTTAAGAACTTTGAATCCATGTTCTCTCACACCCCGTTACTACATATGATAATGAGCAGGTTGTCAGCATGCACACCTCAACTTCTACTACACCCAAACCCACAACACACATACCTACATATGTGGAGGTCCTCAAGAGAGACATATCTAAACACCAGAGACCTCCCAAACACAAACACAAGCATGCTACACATAATACTTCCACTGCAGAACAAATTACACATAATTGCTTACACACCAGTGTATTACCAGTCAAACCCTTAAGGCAAAACACAAAACCAAACATATTAGTCCTAGGTGATTCCACTGTAATACACACTGATGTCCCTCTCAACAGGCTGGATAAGGAAACTTTCACGGTCATCTGTCTGTCAGGTGCCAGGGTATGCAATATCACACATGCACTCAAGTATCACAACACCAGGTACTGTTATCACGCCATCAAAGTCCATGATGGTATGAATGACTTGAGACGTACCTCTCTAGACTATATGAAGAGAGACATGACTGAGCTCTTGGACTATGTGTCTCAGACAGGTATGTCCCTAGCCTTAAGCAGGATTTTACCTTCACCTAGGATGATGCCTCAATAGAAACAGAAAATGATTAGCTACAATAATTGGCTTAGCTTCTGGTGTCATTCTAAGAGGATCTACAATCTGTCAGCCTGGGATGACATGATTGACAGGCATCAATGCTTTGCCAGAAATGGTCTTCATCTGCCACCCCTGGGTTTTCAGCCAAAGGTTAAAGCTCTTGCCACCTCTATAGTGCCTTTTTTTAGGCACTGTCTCAAGAACAAAATTCCCAACGTAAAAATTCCATCTAAAAACAACCTCAAGGTTATGCTGCTAAATGCTAGGAGTCTCAACACAAAACTGCACTCACTGGAAGCTGTCCCCACCTTGGAACACACAGACAGTTGTGCAGTCACAGAGACCTGGTTCAAGGCTGTGGAAAGCACCCCAGCCATTCTAGGTTACACCTCCTTCTACACATTCGGACCTCAAACTAAAGCTCTGAAAACTAAAGTAGTCTGTGTATCAATATTTATTAAAGATAAATACACCTCTAGATTGATTAAACAGTATGATTCCCTGGAGACATTTCAGGTGTAATTAACTGTTGGTAGGACACCTACTTAAGTCATTACCAGGTACAGGACCTGCTCCATGAATCAGGACACCCACTCTGCCTATTTGGATCTACTTGATTCTATCAAGATACATCCAAACACCATGTTTTTGGCAATTTTAACCACCCATCCAGTGACTGGGTAAATTACTCATGCTCAAACTCACTTGCCCAAAGGTTGCTCGACTTCATCAATTCCATTGCCCTGGAACAGCTGGTTGACACACCCACAAGGGGTGCCAACATCCTGGATCTGGTCCTTACTAATATGGGGGACCTCTGTAACAACCCCACTGTGAGGTCCTCCCTGGTGATATCAGACCACAAATTGGTCTCATTCGAAGTAACTATCACACTTGACCACCCCCCCCCATCAGCAACTAAACTAAAAACTTTTCCAAAGCAGATTACAACCTCTTACTGGATGGTATAAATAGCTTCACTGTACCTCATCCTTCAGATGGAACTGGCAACTATGCCGAGCTCTACACCAGTTCTTCATACAATCACCTGTATTACTACATTGACTCAGCCGTACATGATAGGATCAAAACAAACTTCTCAAGGAAGAGCAAATCTGCATGGTGGACAATTACCATTTACAGGCTTTACAATAAGAGGAAGAAATTGATGTCTAAGATTAAGAGGGAGTGAGCCCTAAACTGGAAACAATCCCTCCACAGCATAACCAAGCAAATAAGACTTCTTGTGAAGTCCTCCAAAGCAAACTACAAATCCAAACTAGCTTCCTCAACAAAGGACAACCACAAAGTATTCTATAGTTACATTCACAACCTAAAAGGAAAGGCCCAGATTTGTGCCAAACTGGTAGTTAGCAATACCACATATACTGAGCCTGTGGACACATCTAACCTTTTGGCCAACAGGTTATGTGAAAACTTCACTCCCTTATCCCCACCATACATACCCTATGACATTCCTACCACCTGTCCCCTACCCTATATCTCTAAAGAGCAGGTCATGAATGCCCTCTCTAAGGCATAAAACACAGCATCTATGGGACCTGATAACATCTGATGCTTCATCCTACATGGACTCCAACATGACTTAGCAACACCACTGGGTACACTTTTCAGTAATAGTCTAAGCACTGGCTTCGTACCAGCTAAATGGAAAACAGCCACTATTATTCCCTTCCACAGACCCTTGGAACTATAGACCTATTAGCCTGACTAGCCTTATCTGCAAGGCCATGGGGCAAATCATCATGGACCTTATCAACAAAGATATAGGAAATCTCCAAACACTTGACCCTACTCAGTTTGGATTTGTCAAGGGGAGATCATGCCTGTTAAACCTGCTGGACATCCTGAGACAGTCACCAAGGCCATGGACAAGGGAAAATCTGTGCATACAGCCTACATGGACTTAGCCAAGGTGTTTGACATTATGCCCTACTCAGGGATCATTGACAAACTCACCCAACTAGGCATCAAGCCTTATATCATTAGATGGGTCACTAATTGGCTCACTGATAGAACTCATATAATCAAAATAATGGAATCCACCTCCAACAGCAGACCTGTAACCAGTGGTGTTCCACAGGGATTAGTCCTGGGACCTGTACTGTCTGGGATCTATTTCTCCAAAGTACAAGCAAAAAGTAAAGGTCTGTGGCTGACAAAGCTTGCTGATAACTGCAAACTGGGAACAGTTATAGAATCTCCAAATGATGCAAACATACTACAAGAGGGTCTTACATAATCAAATGATTGGTGCCAAAGTCATGGCCTTAAACACAATGCAAAAAATATATTATCATTCCTTTTGGTAGGAGCAGTGTTCCTGTTAACTACTGCATCAATAGCAACATCTTAAGTACACACTCAGTGGTGATAGACCTGGGCACACAGGTTGACAGCGGCCTTACCTTTGACCACCATGTTTCCATAATGGTATGAATGGCATTCTATTTTGCTCATCTCATAAGTAAGGGCATTGCCTCCTGACAAAAAGAAGTTATAACCTCCCTGTACTCTTCCCTCATCAGACCAATAATTGAGTACAACACCCCTTTTGGTATGTACCTTTTCAAGCGCCTCCAGTAATTGGAGAGACCACAGAGGTTCCTCACAAGGAAAATTCAAGGTCTTCAGCATCTGTCCTATGGGGATCGTCTGAAATTACTGTCACTTTATCCTCTTGGACAGGAGCAATAGGTGCTGATCATGGAAATAAGGGTAAGAACTTGGCTAGGCTGGCAAGGGCCCTAGGGCCATTAGCCTAGTAACTTCCTATGATACTATGATCTTATGATCCTATGATCCTATCACTAACTTTTGACCAGAATGTGAATTAGCATTGTGTATATGGCAAGTGGGCCCAGTTGCCTTTCATTTCCTATGATTCTGTGATTTTAAGAAATGCAATTTCCTTAAGGCAAGTTGAACTACAGCCAGCCCTATGCACTCAGATCAGAAGTGAGGAGCTATTAAGTTAACATTTTAATTAAAAATAAATAAATAAACATTCTAAAGTGACTGCTCCTAGCACTCAGAGGACTAAGTTGAAGAAACAGGCTCTCTACTCATGTGAAGCAGAGTTCCTCCTTAGCCCTATTCAAATGCAACTTGGACAATTGGATGGGAAACTGGAAATTGATCCCTGGTTTGGCACCTATGTCTCTAATGGACACAGGTAACCTGTAAATGGTTCATTTCCCAGGCCCATGCTTACACTTATCAAGGGTATCAGAACTTGTCAGAGATTTGGGATGCATGGCTAGGCTTAAAAAGGCCCTTGTGGTTGTTAGCCTAGTAAACACCTATGAAACTATGAAACACTGTTAGATCCATTAGGAATGCTCTGGCAAATAGCGCTTCGTAATTAAGGAAATGAGGAACAGCAGAATCTGCCTAAAGACAGCTATTACTGTAAACAAGAAAGGCTAGGGAGGGAGTCCAGTATCTTAGAAACACCAGCTGTCAACCTTAGCATAGTATATCAGACAGGGAAGCAACACTTACTAATAGTAAAATGAAATTGGGGGAATACTGGTTAGATTCCTTGACACAAGTTGTAAAGTCTCCTACAGGAACCAGAGTTTTATTTTAATTAAGATTTGGAAGGCAGGATACAAGTAGACAATAGCTGATCACAGAAACAGACAATGTAATCTGTAAGAGATGAAGCAGAACAACATATAAAAACAAAATCTGTAAAAAGAAAGAACCCAGTTACTTACAGCCAGAAAGGGAAGAATCTCTAGAGGAAAAAGCATGATTTATACAATAAAATATTGCAGTTTGCTTGCAATGTTGCTTGGCAGAGAACAGAGGAATAATTGCAACCTCTAAGTACTGTCTGACATGGAATAGAAGTGTTTAGTAGTACTGAAAGGAAGGAAACACCTCCTGATAAAGAGTGTTCTATGAAAAAATATTTAGAAAGAGAAATGTACAACCTGGGTGGCATATTTAGAAAGAGAACTGTACAAGCTGCATGGCAACTATCTTTCAAGTTAAAACAGAACATCTCAGTAAAAAAGAATTCTATGCTACAGGGAGTGCTGAGAGAAAGTACAGATGTATAAGTTGAAACTACCATAACAGTAAATGTTCAAATGATCACTGCTGTTGTAGCCTTAGCTATATGGGTAGATTACCATAGCCAACTATATGTGGGAGATGGAAGTTGGAGAGTCCAAAACCCCTGGAGAATGGTCTAAGCAAAGCTTGATCTGGACCTAGAGAAGGAATCAAGCTTTGTTAAAGTATGTAGAGAGGGCTAAGTAGCAACTTCTAGAATATTTCTAAAATCTAACACTTTACTAAAAGTCATAGATGAAGTCAAGGCTCCGGTAGAGAGGGTCTTGATCCTGCTAGGAATAGATTTGCTATGATGAATATAACAAAAGGTAATAGGCTTAAACAAAT
The DNA here is from genome assembly GCF_019279795.1 of Protopterus annectens. Taxonomy (NCBI): domain Eukaryota; kingdom Metazoa; phylum Chordata; order Ceratodontiformes; family Protopteridae; genus Protopterus; species Protopterus annectens. The sequence continues at coordinate 1,911,162,485 of NC_056729.1, forward strand.
ATGAATATAGTTTGTTTTGACACAAGTTATCCCTTCTTCTCACCTTCAGAAGAAATAAACAATTGATCCAAATGTCTGAAATATTTAGTTCTGTCAGTATAGTACCCAAGTTGTCTGTGGACATCTAATGTATGGAGCATCCTTTCTTCCTCACTTTTAGGTTCAGTAAAGAAAAGGGGGAGATAAATAGTTTGGCTTAAAGTAAACTCAGATACCACTTCAGGCATAAAAGAAAGATTAGTTCTCAAAGAAACCTTGTCCCTATGGAAAATGAGGTAGGTTTGACTCACCATAAGAGCTTGCAACTCAGATACCCTTCTTGCAGAGGTCAGAACAATCGGTAAATTTAAGAACATGGAAGTGCCCCCTCCCCAAAAGGAACTTGTCTGCTCAGCAAAGGAATGCACATGCTGGCAGTTAATCCTCAGTAACCTCAGAGGATCATACTCTTCAGCGGCATCAAAGTTCTGAAGGGATTCATGCCCAAACTTGTCTTTTATTCAGCTCAGCTAAAGCTGTTTGACAGTTGGATGAGTAGAAGCTGCCCCGAAGCTTTGGAAGCTGGCCAGTTGTTATATCCTTGGTAAAATGTAACCCATATTGGTAAGGCTGCTGCAGCAGTGATAAATATGATGGATATGATGAACATTGCTTCCAATAAAAGAGGTTGCAATAATTTAGTTAAAGACTGATGAAGGAAAGCAAAGCAGAGTTCTAAACCCCATTCTGTCTGTAATGAAAAGAAAAAGTGGAACTCTATGCTGCTGGTAATAAGTAAGAAAACAGGAAGAGTGATGTAAGAAATGTGCACTGAGGTACCTTTTTTAGAGAGGTGAAGATAATAAAAAAGAATGAAGAGTGGTAGCATTCACCCAGAGATGGAAGGAAATCAACATAGGAAAAAAAAAACAGAGAAATACTGATTTTGATTTACCCTGGAATAAAGATTGATGAGATGTGTTTGGAGAGGTCATTTCAGAAGAACATAGGGAAGAAACTTTAAATGAGAGGGTGAGAAGCATTTGCCCTCAGCTATAAAGAGAAGCATCTTACAGAAGGAAAAATAGGGGAAACCTGGTGTTTATTTAGCCTTAAACAGTAGGAGAGCAGCATAAAGCAGATGAGAAAATGCAAAATGTAATGTACACTGGCAGGCAAGGCAATGTTTTTATTTTATTTATTTCTGCAGAGGCCCAGGGAGAAATGCTCCAACATATTAAAAATATTTTTAAACAGACATTAATATATATGAAAAGACATAAAATAATATACATTAACAATGACACATACATTCTCTAATCAGATTACATTCATATGAACTTAGAGGCAACTATTACAGTATAGAAGATACTTGTGCATTAGTAGATGTTAAATAGTGTGCATTTGAAGCGGTGCATTTGTAGGATTATCAAACAGATAGTAGAACATGTGATTAGTGCTTAGAAATTTAAAGATATTGAGGTGAGAGAAGGAATTAAATAGGGCAGAAAATGTTAATATTGTAGTTAAGTGGTGGAGTATAAACCAGGCTCTTAGACAACTATATATGAATATCATGAGGTCCATATTAGAAGTATAGAAGTGGGGTGTGAGCAGTGTCCTAAAATAATGTATATGGCTGGGAGATACTCATAAAACTATTAAAGTATTGGTTGTGTGCTGTAAGGTTCTGAATGAAGAGAAATGATTAGATGCTATGAGTGTCGTGATGTATTTCTAACCAGTTTAATTCTCTGAGGGTTATGCATTCATGTGTTCTGATGTATGGGTTACTGCAACTTTAGCTATTTTATTGTATCATTAACTAAAACCACAATGAGATTCATAGACAGTTAAAAATATAAGGGGTCTAGGTATGAGAAAATGAATTCTATGTATCAGGCTAATAGGCTGCTTGACAAAAAAAGAGGCAGAGTTTGAAAGAAAAAGACACAGAGTTTGGTGGGGGTTCACAGAAAAAAAAAGTTTCCATTACCATAAAGTACAAAGCAATTATGATCACTGCTCCACTGGAGACCATATATTGTTGACCTGGCAAGTGGCTTCTTTTTAGAAATGACCTCAAACAGCATTAACACTTTTAATGGAAATTTTGGCCAGGGCATCAGGGAACCTCCAATACTATTTTTGATAGGTGATCTTTTACATCCAACTAAGGTACCACCAGCTCAAGCAGATGACATTTCCATTTAACGTCTCATCTGAAGGACAACATATTCTAGATTAAATTAACCCTATAAGGCTGCATGGCCATTTCAGCAATCCATCTACCTGGTGAGGGAATAAAATCTACAGCCTTCAACACTACATAAGAGTATGCGACCTGTTGTACCACTGAAATAGAATGGTTTCAGTTCTCTTTGTGCACCAACATGCATTGCCCAAAGCAATACTGCTGTCACTGTCTACTGTACAAACAGGAGAAGGGAAATCTGCATTGCTGAGAAGCTTTAAATTAACCTAGCATCTTTAGAAGAGTATTGGGAAGTTTCAGGCTGAAGTGAAATTTTTGATTAACACTCAATATTCTGAGTAAAATCTCTTCTGAAATGACACATCCTATCAAAGAAACAGAGTTCCGAATGTAGAAACAACCCATTTTAGCACATTTCTTATGTCTTAGGGTCAACAATTTGGGGTAAACAGTCAGCCACAAAGTAAACTGATTGCTCATAAGAAAGATAAAAGTGCCTGGAAATCCTTTACCCATGCCTGGTTTTCTTAATGTCTCTTTACCTTTTCATATTTGTATTTGTAATTAAATAAAATGTTTTCCAGTTCATTTTATTGTACTTTTTTATGGCAGTAGAGTAGTGACCAGCATTTTCTGAATCAGACTGGGAGCACTGTCTGTTTACGTGACATGCTCAGTCACACATTATGTATGTGGAGGCTATGGTTCAAGCCCTGGACCACAAGGAGAAACTCATTAACAGCTCTTAGATTTAATAGTCAGAACTTACTGCCAGATTATTTACCCTATACATAAATTATTACCTGTGCTGAGACTGAAAAAAACTTTGCCTTCCATTCCAGTATTTTAATATGCCTCTTAACCTGTCATACTTGTTAAAGCCATTCTGGATCATTCTGTTACTGCATTAACAAAAGCTGATGATGGTGATTGTTGATGATTATAGCAAAATATATATGTTTATTCTTGTTATGGTGTGCAAAGACAATACAGACTATTATCAATATTTCTGTGGACCAGGGTTATTTTCTGCCCACACAAATAAAGCATACTATCTGGTTTCAAAGGGTTATTTTTCAAAGTGTGCTGAGGTCAGTTTTTACTTATTCTGCAGAAACAATGCCAAGCTATAATAAATAAATAATCTGTCTTGCATGAACATAATTCACTGTAGTAAAATAGTTACCTTTGAAAACTTCAGGAACATTTCATTAGAAACTATATGCAAACAATGGCACATTTTAGCTGTGTACAAAACTGAAGGTAAGGAACACCATCATAGTACAAAATACAAGTGTCCTGTGAGAGACAGGATGGAAGCAGTTACCTTCTAGATAGACTGCTCAGCCAGCCCAGTGCATGTCTGGGGGTGCAGGTGCCATCCATAATATCTATATTAAACATTAGACAATTACTGAGACCTTCCTGCTGGAGAAGTACATTTATGGATATGTGTTATATTTCTAAAAAAGATCTTTGAAGTGACACTTCCTATGAAATTTAGAAGATTTCTGAGGGCAGACTATAGCCATTTTTTATGATGTTAAATAATTTTTTTTTAGCTAACAGCCATGTAAGTTTTTTCCCTAGGGAAAAATTTGCTTACATGGCCGTTCGCTATTTTTAGTTTTTGTGTATTATGTGTCAACTTTTATGTAGTAGCACTAATGCACTTTCATTCTTATAATATAGACCCATTTTTAATACCACTCATTCCCAGTCTTAAGTTCAAAATTCAGTGATGTATTGCAGTGTTGAAGGAACCAGATTTTATACTAGGAAGATGAAAGCACCTTTGTAATTTGGTTATGTCTACTCACTTGTCACATTTATTAAACTGATTGTCAGTATACAGCCAGTAAGGCATCTTTACATAAGGAAACTAGTAGCTTCATGGAAAATAAATTAAAAAATATGTTCTTTATAGTAACTATACTCCATCTCCATATTTCCAACTAACGTGTTTTATGTTTTGTGAGTTGATTGACAGATGATAACTACATTATGATTACAGCATTTAACAATTCTATCAACATTAGTAAGTTCTTTGTTGGTAAAAATAAACAATATCCCTCCAAGTTTAGAGGAAACATTGTCAGTCTATTAACTTGCTGTCTTTGTATATTTCTAAAATGTTAAAATGTGAAAAATCTGCTAAATAAAAACAGTCCAGAACTGAGCATCATAATATACTTGCTTTTCCACTTCTGCTGCAGAAGCATTTCTAGAGTATACTTTCCCAACCAATTTGTTTTAGTCACGTTCCCTTTTATTAATATGTTGACCTGTGCTTTATTATTTTAAAGTAATTTGACGCCACACTAATGAATGGAATACATAATGAATAAAAAAGCAAACACTGTCAGTTAAAAGAAATATGGTTTGAACTATAGGTTGGGCAGCTCTGTGTCATTGAAGAAGCTGAACATAGAACTGTCGTGTGAGGACACAGCCGTAGCTGAATAATGTAGCAAAGCTCACTTTGAATTTGCTTTTGGTAAGTTACAACCTGTTTTCAGCCACTGAATTTCTTATGTGTTGCACTTTACGTAACTATTTTCATTTTGTTGAATTCCTCATTACAGTGTATGAAATTAATCTGCTTTGAATGATCCCATTATCACAGGTAACAAAAGTCAAATAAGTACATACAGACCTACTTTAACTGTTATACAGCTGTGGACAATGCAGACTATTAATGCTATTTGAATGGGCCATACATTTTCTGGCCACACAATGTTCTTCGTCTCTTAAAGGATTTGTCATTGGGGTTCAAAAGTGGTGTTATTCAGAGTTTATAGTCCTCAACTATTTCCTCGTGTCATGCAGAAACTGTTTATGTGCTACACTGTGTGATAAGTGAACTTTTTAACTTCCAATCATTTTATTGCCTTTGTTTGGGAAACTGTCTTGCATGGACATAATTCATTGTAATAAAATAAAGTGGTTCCTTTTGAAAACTCCAGGACCATCTTGTTACAAACCAGGATGAAACATCTGCTTAATTGTGCAAAGCTTGGTGCATTTCTTGTGCATACTACTCTAGGGATATGGGTTATCATTGCAGAAAATGCAGACATGCTATAAAAGGAACAGGAAGGATTTAGTGGTTTGGTGATTTATTAAACAGCAGATTGCTGTGTGCTGGTGTAATATGTGTATGGGTGTGTGGAGGGGATGGGGTGAAACATATTGTCTTTTCTTAAATATTAGATGTTTATTTTAAACTGTTTTTCGAGAAGTGAATTTCTGGTTGTTTGCTGCGTATTCTGAAGAATGGCACCCCTGATATTCATACCCTATAAAAGGCACAACGATTTGATTTCTGAGAGTAGAGAATAGCTCTTTAAGGGCAAATCCTTCACTGTCTTAGCTACAAAGAATAGTGTGATGTAGTGCCAGTTTCAAGGCAATTTGATTACACAAACAGGACAAAGTAGCTGCAAATGTGATTGTACCTTTTCTAATGTTCAATATCTCATGATCTCATCACAGTATATCTTCTGTCTCCTAGTGCTATGTTACTATTAAATAAAACAAACTGTAGCTGCATAACAAACAGAAACTACAAGAATAAGTGTCTCTTCTTTAGGATTTACAGGATTCATAGGAATTTGTAGGCACTTGAGTGTTGTCACCACTTACTCCATGATGGTACCTTAAGGCTGCACCCCAGTTTGCTAGGAGGGCTAAATCAGTAAAGCTTGGAGTGAATTTGTAGGTACCCTTCCATTCATGCAGGTCCCTTTTCATGGATGACAGTGTATTGTACTGCTTAATCTGAGGGTCAGTCTGTTCCAGAGGTGGGGGAGGTACTGTATGATGATTCTGTCTCCCTCCATCATGTTTTATTTATCTACTGATAAAGATTTAGGCCCCTGTTTCTGGTGTTTTTGTAACTATAAGACTTGTGGCAACACAAGACATGCAGCATAACTTCATCTCTAATGGCACGGATTGAAGGAAAAGCATAATTCTTCCATTAAGTGTCTGTAAGATACTCTGATTAAAGGGACAGCACTTTCTGTTTCTCTTCGTAACTTGGCCTCTTTAAGCCAGTAATTTTCTTAGTTTGGAGCCTTTGTGTCTTTGTAGTTGCTTAATATAACTACCTAGGTGCATTCTGAATGGAGCCTTATACTCAAAAGTGGACCCTATTAATCTTGAATATAAGGGAACAATGAACTCTTTCAATCTGGATGATACTCCCCTGGCAATTAATTGCACTGTGTAGAAGGGTTTTTCCACTAATGTTGTCACGCAATAATCAAAAGAGAGAGAATTATTAACTCATGATCCAAGATCTACAATAACATTTTCATTTTGAAGTGCAGTATTATGTCTACTATATGCCAAGGGAAGGGGTTGTCTACCAGATGTAACACTATTACATTTTTTTTACATTGAATTGCAGACCATTTTCAATGTACCAGTTATTTACATGTGTATGTTCGTGCTGAATCCTTAGAGTACTAGCAATTATGAAAAACATTGTCCAAAAACCCTTTCTTTCACGTCTACCTTTTTACTTTATAATCTACTTGAACGTGCAGGCTATAAGTACTGCTGTCACCACCTGCACAGTTGGGCCTTCCATTTGTCTTGTTTCTGCTCCTGTTCTATCTGTTAATGGTGATGCATCATTTGCCTCTCCTGCTACTCATTGCTTTCTACAAACTGTCTTTTTAGGACTAAGACACGCTATTAGTAAACTGCCAAAGTCAGCATATTCTTGTGTGATTGTTCTCCAAACAAGTTACTATTTACAATAGAAAGTATTTTGGAATTGTGTCATTAAGCCATTTGCTTTTCATACAGGTGATATTAAGTTTTTTTCACCCTGGAATAGAAACATGTTTCTTGATGTATGAGTTATTTTGGTTGGTCTTGTATACATGTTTCATAGTACATTTCACCTTGGACTAACTTTTTGATTTTGGGCATTTTCAGCAACTGGAAGTGCTGTCTGTTTATGCAGTTTTGCACAGACATTTTAGAATGAGAAGATTTACACTTCTTGGAAGAGCAACAAGCAAAGGTGTTTGACACCAGTAAGAGACGTGAGGGGTTTATTAACAGAGGTGTGGGGATCCTGGCTTCAAATGAAAGTGCATGCTGGCAAAGGTGTGCATTTAGAAAGTGTTACATCCATACATGGTTTTATGGGTACACTGTAGTTTTTTTATTGTCCAAAAGCTGTTTTATTTCTGCTGAGATTGCAGACATTTGATAAGAGTATTTGTCCTTAACAGACGTGAGTTATGTTATGAGCATGGGTATATAATAGTCAACTATGTGTCTCATTGTTATCATTATAAAATTATAGCACATATTTGATTAGATTATTCAATTTTGTCTGCTCTACCACAGGCAGACCCCCTTGCTCAAGAGAAACCAGCAGATAAGGGTGTAATAAAAGAGGTGCAGGATTTCCCCACCACCACCTGCCTGCAGCCATATAGTCCATTTTGACGTCCTCCCCTGTCTTAATGGACAGTATTCAGGATAATGTACCTTCTCAAGTGCTGTCTCATATTACGGCTGATCAGAGTAAGTTTGTCTTGTTACCTTTAAATCCTTTAAGGTGCAAAATGAGAGACGAAAGTATATTCCACAACCGAGTTTATTTTCCAAAATGTAAAAACACAAACCAAACCAGAGTAAAATTCATTAACGTTACAACCCCCAGGTTTAAATGAATTCATCACCATAAAACCTTTATTAAAATTAAGGGCAGCTAAGCTTTAAGGTTAGAGAAATAATAAGTGGCCACTAGATGGCATTAATTCATAAGGATTGGTATGTCATTAGATTTATAATGAATGAAAACAGTATATCAAATACATAAGTAGGCAGAAATATGAAGTTTTTAAGGTTTTTTTAACAAAGAAATTTTAAACTTCACACATTGAATTGTATTATTGAAAATACTGCTTATTTTATTGTTTAAATGAATCAGGATATATACATGAGAAGAAGTCCCTTTTACCAGTATTTCTATGCAAGTGTTTCTTTAAAATTTTAATTAATTAACATAACGAGCATTCATTTACTTAAATGGTTTTCTATAAATATGGCTCTATTTGTAATGACGATTATCTGATGAAGTCTATGAAAAAGACGAAAACGCTGTGGTTTATATGTAACGCGTTAATGAATTTTACGCTGGTCTGGCTTGTGTTTTTACATTTTGGAAAATAAACTCGGTTGTGGAATATACTTTCGTCTCTCATTTTGCACCTTAAAGGATTTATTGGTTGGTTATTGGTGCATTTTCCACTTTTTGTTGTTTTTTGTCTTGTTACCTTCTAATACAGAATGTCCTGTAGAGGGTGATCCCTCATTGAGACTTCACTGTGTAAGAGAAGTCAAATCAAGAAAATGAAGGGGACCTCATAACCTGTTCCAAGAAAAAAATGCCCCTCAAAAGTGTTCTTTGAATATTAGCATAATACAGTCATGTTTTATGAGGTGGTTAAAAGTGGTGTGTCATGTTTTTCACATAGGTAGTTAAAAGTGAAGAGTGTCATGTTTTTCACATATAATGTGTTATATCTTCTGGATGAGCATCTTCAGCAAGAAAGTAATTTTAATGATTTGTCACTCTTTTCTTTGTGTAAAGAGGATTGTAGGTGTACATGGATTATGGTTGCTTTTCCATTTGTACAGTCAATGACATAATTGCTATTCACCCTGGGAGATATGCAGCATTTCACATTTTCTGTTTGAAACAAGTGCTTTGAGTTGTATCCCTTTATGATCCACTAACCTGACTGACAGAAAAATAGTATTGAACTGGTTACACCCCTTTTTTGGTTAATGTAAGGATTATTTGGGTTGAAAATTTCCAAATGAATCTCATATATTCTGCACTTGTTGCTTCTTTGTGACTTTTAAGGCATGGAAGGAAATCTCTGAGCTGGCACTGTTAAGATAATTGTATCTTACCCTTTCACTTTTTCACTTGGTTCTTGGAAGTCTGAGATTAACTTTTTATTCTGTTACTATTGTTGACTTCTCTTTTTCAGCAATGAACAACAATTAGTTTCATCATTTTTAGTTTGTTTGGTTTACCAATCAGTGTTTTTCTTCACAATAAAGCTTTACTTCATTTCAACGGCAGTGTTTAGTGCAGGAAGCTTGGTTTCTTATGGAATTTTTAGCTTTGCAGGGGCTCATGTTGATTTAAAGATTTGTTATACCAAATAGACTAGTTGGTGCTTATTGAAAGGTGAAATGTAAGAGGATGCTTTTCTTTTCCAGACTATTGTTTAGTTGACTGACTTGCTGATTATGGTGTATATCCTTACCACAACCTCCATTTCAGACAATCGCTTGCAGCATGAATTACTAAAACAGATACACCAGACTAACTTGCTGAAAACAAAAGGGTTGTTTTTGTTACGGTTGCAGCATTTTGGACAGGTATGTGATGAAAGGAGGTAGTGCAAGCACAACTAGCTGGAATTTTGTAAATAATCATATGCCATTTGTGAATATCAAACTGATTTATACAAGATGCTTGTGTTAAAAGTTTATTAGAACTGCATGTCATGTGTATATCAAGCTAATTTGTACAGACTTTTGTGCTGAAAAGGTATTTGTAAAGTGCTTGAGTTTAAATGTATCCACAGTATGCCTTACTGGTGAGAACAGAAATATACATGCCCTATTGTAACTTTAACAGAGGAACCTGGAGGGTTAACTTCAGTCCAGAAAACTTTAGAGAAATATTTGAAATTAAATCACTTTATAGGCTAGGCCATAAAGATGCTATCTCACAGATTTCAAGGCAGCCAGAGACAGAAAAAAAGTCTTTACTAGGAAGCTTTCTGTATTGTATTTGGGGTGAACTCATTATACTCTGAAAGCATGGAGGTCAGACCTCTCAACTGTCAGTGATCTTCAGAGACGTCCCTGATATAGACTCCAATTTTAGGTCTGTCCCTCTTAATCCCTCTTAAAACTGGTGACTGCTGAAGAAAAGGTGGTGAATTGCCCTTAATAAATAATGATAGTAATTCAGAGTTATAGACGCTTTACGTCAGAAAAACTATATTAATCCACATTCTCTTATTCTGCAAATGTTTCAGGTTAATAGTACAAATATTTAGAAAATGTCCCTGATTGTCCCTGATTATTTGGAGATTTGTCCCTGATTCTGTTGAAATTTGTCTCCGATCGGTTGAGAGGTATGATGGAGGTATGAAATTGTTTTATGACTTCTAGCACCTGCCACAGATCTGAGCAAAAGCCCTTGTGTGTGTATTTTCACAGGTAGGTGCTAAGTCCTGCCAACTTCCAGCAATGGGGGTTTTACATGGGAACTAAAAGGCATATGACCAGAAGTGATGTCATTCTGCAAGCAATCTCAAAAGTAATGTTTTAGATATTATTTTGATAAGTATTAGTGAGACAGAGCAATCTGTATTCTGCCTTGGGCCTGACAACAAGAAGAACCATTTACCACATGATCTGCCTTGCTCCATTAAGTAAGTAAGGAATAGCAACTCTTTTAGATACAGTCAGGAGTATAGTGAAACTTAGTTTAGATGTTGCTTTTCTTTGTCTGAGCCTGTCTTTCAATGTTATTTTAAATATTTCCTGTGGTTTGGAACTCTGATGTCACTGTGAATATATATTCAGTATTTTCATGTACTTTTATTATTTATTATTAAATATATTAAAACCTTTCAGTGAGGCTGATCTTTGTAGAGATATTTAAGTTTTGAGAGTACTTGCATATTTATTTGTTGACACTGTGTGGGCCACTTGTAATAGCCCTGCTCTTGGTCAAACTACCATCTGTACTAATATTAACATTACACAGTAAAATTGGACACCTTTTGTTAACGGCCTTAAAGTAGCTGGTGGAGGGGGGTTTCTGGTGTCAATAGTGACTACCTTATAGTCTGGGCAAAAGGGAGCATAGCTAGTAAACCTATGCCTGCCCTTCCCAGGTGTGTTTGTATGTGTGTGTGTGTGTGTGTGTGTGTGTGTGTGTGTGTGTGTGTGTGTGTGTGTGTGTGTGTGTGTGTGTGTGTGTAAAACAAATCTCCAAGAGTGTGTGTGCCAGCTACTTGGGCAGGGGCATGAACTACTGGTTGGACAGAGAGAGTGTTGGAGGTCTTGGCTTGGAACCCTGGCTAAGGACTCCACTCCATAGCTGTGCCATTGGGGAGTCTTATTGAGGATCTGGAGGAAGCAGGAGAAACCAACCCCAAACTGACTGTGGTCTCTGTGTGCTCTTAAGGGAAATTGTACTTGATGCAGAGAGCTGCATCTGGAAATACTGTGTGTGTGTGTGCACCTGTTATCCTTCCAGTGTAGATCCCCCGCTGGTGCCAGTGGTGAGAATTGTTGCTCCTGGATCACTGGTCCAGTGGTGGGTCATCACATATTGGCTGGCAGTGGTGGGATAGTCACATCACATATTGGTTGGCAGTGTGGGGTATCCACATCACAAGGTGTACATGGGATGTCATAACCTCTTTTTTTAATCAAAGTCCATAAGCAGAAATGGCTGTTTGTGCATGATATACGTAATGCATCTGGATGGATTGTTACTACTCTCTACTTTATAATTTCAATGTATTCTGCTAGACCATTAGATGAGGACTATGCTGTTTTTGCTTCAGTGCCATCCTTGCGTCCGATATTTGTGCAGCTACAGAAAAGGACTTCATATTTCCTGAGTAATATATTACTTTAAAGAAAGACACACCTGCCACTGCCTATGGTATAGATAGCTATTAATATAGTAAATATTTAGGTCTGGGCAGGAAACAGAGGCCACTGTGTGTTCCTTTATCCTTCATAAATAAAGTTTTGACATTTTGAGTACTCATCAGATTACATAATGAAGAATAGATAAATTAGATTGGGTGACTTGGCTAGCTATAGCTTTATGTTAGGTCAATTACAAACATATAGCAAAAATGTTGCATGCTCACATTTCTTTTTTATCTTCATTTGTTAGTTCCTGATGTTTATGGGATACCATGCACTTTAGTCCAGGATTATCTTATTGTGGTTGATGCAATTATGAATGCAGATGCCTCTGGGTATTCTTGACCTGCGATATTACTAAAGCTTTTGACTCTACCATTCGTCTCTGTATTATTGAGTTATTGGATTGGTCCTTGTTTTCAGAATTTCTACTGTACACTTTATGAAAGCACTTAGCTATTCCACCTTATAATTAGATATGTCAGATGATATTATCTTATTATGTGAAAAATTGCTTTGCAGTTGTATGAAGCCGATTCATCTTTAAACAAGGATAAATGCAACGACTTGGGCAAAAGGGCATCACTGAGGGGATAATGTTTACTAAGTGGGGCACTCATCTGGTGAGTATCACTTTTAGTACAGCAGAGTTCTATGAACACTAGAGGAAAGGCAATTCTCAAAAAGGTAGGTTAGTTACTTCTTGACAGACTGTTCCCTTATCCTTCGGATATAAAATTTATCTGATTCGTACTGTTTTTTTTAATATTTTTAACTGCTTAGGCTCTGTAGTTGGCCTACCCTTTTCTTTGGAGAAGGAGATACTAACTTTAATTGTTACAGTTTTTGTAGGTTCTCACCTCTTACTGCTTAAGTGTGGCATTATGAATAATTCCTTTGATAAGGGAGGTCTCTATTTATTAAGCTCAATTGTTTATTTTACGTCTGCACTTCTCTACACCATGACCCAAGTGAACTCCTCTCCACCCAGCTGCCTCCCTCTACGTGTTCAGAGCATGCAGTGTGTTTGACAACTGCTGCTGCAAAAGTTAACATAAACACACTAGCAAAGGGATTTCTACAGCTGAATTTCACCTCCAGTTGCATAAGTACAAAAGAAGGAATGCCTTCAGTTAAAATTTATTGTACTGAGCACATAATATATCTGACAAGTGCTCCTGCAAAATTTAAAATAATCTCACTACCAAAGAAAGATCTACAGCTGAATTTCTCCTCCAATTGCATACGTATAAAAGAAACAATAAGTTCAGTTAAAACCTATGTTAGGTAGTTTCCAAGAATCCAGCTAAACTTAACTGTTCTCCCTCACTTCTGCAACAGTGTGTTCTGTACCTTAGTGTTGAATGTGCTGGAGGGACACCCACACCCATAGGCCTTATACTGCTGAAGGTAAAGCTAAATTAACACATGATCATATTTTATCCTAGCAGTATAAAGTTTCCTGGAAAGGCAAGCCCTTAACAATAAAATGAAATGCTGTGACTCAGATCATGTATTTAGAGTTCAAAGACCTTGTCTTTGTAGTGTTTGTATCCATAAACATTTTAGCTCACTAACTATATTTGGTGGTAAACAATCGGGGGGGAGGGGGGGGAGTAACTGCAGTCCATTGAAGTACCCGATTGGTAGTCCTTGATCTCAGCTATTCTCCAACTACTCTAGCCTCATTTTGATCCAAAGTCACTGCAACACTGCCTGTTGCAATTAACGTAGGTATGTAAACAACAATCTAGCAGCTTGTGTTACTGTCTTTAAAATTATCATGACTTTTCTTACCTCCTGTCTTCCTGCAGTTTTACAGATAGTTTTCCTTGTACTTACTCCACTGTGGGCCGACCAGCTCTGTTCAGCCCTCACTACACTTGGACTTCACTCGACTCCACTGCCCTACACCCAGTTCCCACCCACTCCACTATATCTATACTTATACTTCACTTACTTCACCACCTCTACTCATCCTCCTATCCTGTACCTAAATGCACTATCCAATCTAAACTGTTCTCGTTGTACCATTTCTACCCACTTCTGTTCTAAATTCCTTCTCAAATCTCACTCTGCTCTCCCCCCCCATCAAAACCTACCTATTCTCCACACTATTATAACTGCTCATTACCTCACCTCACTATTCTGCAAAATTTTTACAATACTAACCATGCGGTTTTCTTCCTAGATCAAGGTATTCATCTTCATCCTCTTATTCCTTCAGTAATAGTAACAAATAAGCACACCTCCACCATTACTTCACCCTCACCTATCATCCGCCTTCCCACTAACTACTCAAAAATTTCTTCAAGCTTATTTCTTATAACTCCATTCCACTGTTGTAACACCAAAATACTAAACAAATGTCAGTCCCAATTTCAATGCAATATTAGGTTCATAGATTAGTACTAGGCTAACTGCCCTTCTGAGCCATTTTAAGCCTAGACAATTATCCCTTGGGAGACTCAAACCCTTCACCTTGTGTTTGTAAGGCAAACTCCTTAACCATTAGGCCACCCTCCCAACATTCTACCCATTACTGCTAAAAATGCCATAATAAATAAACCATCTTTCTCCAATATACATCAATGTGGTGACATCCACCACAAGCCAGATCTGGATCAAACCCAAAACCAAAGAATGCACCCTAAAAATTTAAAAATAGTCACTCTAAACATTAGAAGCATATGTAACAAAATCACAGATTTTCATGCCTGGATGACCCAACACAACACAGACATCCTAGCCACGACAGAGACATGGCTAAAGCCAGAAATAAAAGATTCTGAAATACTATCCCCTTGTTATAATACTATTAGGCCCAATAGAACACATAAAAAAGCATGTGGACTAGCTATAATCTTCCCAAATATGCTCACAGTAACTCCTTATGCAGTCATAATTCCAAATTTTGGAAATGTAGAAATTCCAATATCATTCCTAAAACATAACAGAGCCAAGAGCATATGCATTTATATACTATATATCCCCCTGGGACAAAACATTTTAATACTTGAAAACTATCCTGGATAGCAGATACAATGGCAAATGAAATTATTCCTCTGGGTGATGTCAATATTGACTGGCTGTCTTTTTCTGAAAATTCAGCAATCAACAGCATAAACTTCTATGGATTCGTTCAGCTTATTAATACACCAACAAAATATGGCAAAAATGGCTCCCAACAATCTATCCTTGACTGGATCCTGGTTTCTGGCCCTTCTAATTTTACCTTTCTCAGGTATCCTCCCTGATACATTAAGTTACTGACTGCCAGCTTACACCCACTGGAGTATTGCACAACTAACAAAGGAACATAATCTCAAAACTGTCTGTTATCTCTCCAATTTCTCCAAGGAGTCTTTACTGAAACTCTGAAAGCAGTTTAACTGTTCCACCCTAAAAAGGAGTCCCCTTAAGGGATTCAGTTTAATACTTCAATGCAGTATTTCTAAATATTCGTAATACCCTATCCCCACAGCATACAAAAAGAATTAAAAACAGCCATTGCAAACTACTTATGAAAGAGACAAAGCATAGATTAAATGGCAAAAAAATACAAACAAAAATTGTCGACAATTCAGACAGCTATGAAACCAAGTGAGGAAACAAATGAATAGAGCTAAAAGTCCTATTATACTCACCTACAAGATAGCCATAAAAACAAGTCTAAAAATTCTGGTTCTCCATATCCTTTCTCATCAACACAGGTAGAAAAAAGTATCCAAGTCTATACCCTGACATCCCCCCTCTTCAGACAGCTACCTATTTCAATACATACTTCATAGAATGCATAGCCAACTTAACCTCAAACTTACCTACACCCCCCCTTCCACACAGCTAACTTCCCCTACCTTAGACCCTATGCATTTCCTTCACAAAACTCATGGAACTGTAGCCTCTCCAATGCACATACAGACAACCCTACCTACTTTACCTTTCAACCAGGTTTCTATAACTCTCATAAAAAGCTTTTACATAAACTAAAACCTTGTTCCTCCTCAGGTGACAACCTTCCTCTGGAATACCTAAATCTAGCTGCAGATGCAATAGCATACTCAATCTGCATTCATTTTAATATATAAATGACAGAATCCCATGTCCCTAACTTGTAGAAAATGATGCATATTATCTCCTTCCATAAAGAAAGCATTCCACTGATATTACAAATTTCTGTCACATAGCCATCCTGTCTCCCCTTTCTATAATCCTTAAAATATATAAACATCAACAATTTCTCCACTATCTCTTACAAAATAAGTTAATCACCAATACCCAGCATGGATTTTGGCCAGATCACAGCACCTCCACTGCATTACTATCATTTACAGACACATTTAATAAAGCTCACAACTCTAATAAATTTGTATCTGCAGCATTTCTAGATCTAGCAAAAGCTAATGACGTAGTCTCTCACAATAAACTCCACAATCAATTATCCACCCAGGATCTACCATCTACAACTAATCAATGGTTTTGTAGCCACCTTGCCAACAGGCAAGAAGCTATAAAATGGCAAGGATCCATCTTTGCATTGCTTCCCAC
Organism: Protopterus annectens; assembly: GCF_019279795.1. Classification (NCBI taxonomy): domain Eukaryota; kingdom Metazoa; phylum Chordata; order Ceratodontiformes; family Protopteridae; genus Protopterus; species Protopterus annectens. The sequence continues at coordinate 1,911,178,956 of NC_056729.1, forward strand.
TTCCACAGGTGTCCCACAGGGATCCCTCCTTGGCCCTCTATTATTCAATAATTTTTATCAATAACCTACATTTGTCTTCTTGTGATGGCACCTTGACTCAATATGCAGATGACTCTACCATCATCTTCATATTAAACACCTTAACTCACCACCAGGAAATCCCTCAACAAGCTGCCATCTCCATTAAAATCTAGCTTATAGTAGCCTGACTCCTAACCAACCCCCCTCAAAAAAACCTCCCCTTTAGCCCAAAAACTCACACTCCTAACAAAGCATCTTTCAAAATCTTTTTCAGCAAATGGCAATGAAACTAAATTAGTCCACCATACCAAACTATTAGGAGCCATAATATATGATAATCTTAAATCTGACTTTCTCATCCAAAGCAATATCAAGAAAAAGCATAAAAAATCAGGCATGTTATACTGAAAGAAACATTTTCTGAGCACATCCACAAAAACTAATCTAGCAAAAACCTACCTTCTACCCCCCACACACTATAATGAGCACCAATTCTAACCAATTTGCAATTCTCCATTAAAAAAAACAAAGCTGAAAGCTTCTACAACAAAATTGCAAAGTTTGCTACTAATTCATCCTCCTTTAACCATCAATGTAAAGCTTTGTATACCCTTAGTTGGCTGTATCTCCCTCTCCTCCTCTCCTACATTCAACTTATAACAATATCTAAAATCATACACAAACCATAAGCCAGACCAGCTCTTACTCCTTTAGTCAACATGTTTTTCTCACCATAAATGAACCAAATAATCAACATGTTTTTCTCACTATAAATAAACAAATTAATTCTCTGGACATAGCCTATACGTTTTCACAGCAAAAATGGAACTCCTTAACTCTAACCACCAGAACTATTTCTAATGCTCCCTAAAACAATACTTCACAAAATCTTGGACCTGCTCCTGTGACAACCCTAGCTGAACTTACTCACTATACTTCACCAAACCCCTTAAACCTAAATCACACTTCACAATCCTCTCAAGCCTTCTACTCCACTCCTTTTTTTTTGTTTTTCCCACTAACTTACCTTTTCCACTTCATCTCTGCGGACCGTTCCTCTACCTTTATCTCTTTCCTTTCTACTCACCTAAGTACCTGAAGGCACCTTACCTGCACTCATAAATGTCCTTCTCTATATTCTTCTTGCTTCTTCTTTCTATAACCATAATATGAACATCCTCTCTCATACTGACATCACTCGATTTCCACTCATTGTCTCTAATCATGTGATCTCTAATATCTGTTACTTGTCTCAGATCTTATTTATCACATACTAATCTATGCAACAAATCATGTAATTATTGAGTTTTTCCTCACATATTTTTCTCCAACTCATGTCATTGTTTTTCCTTGCACTTTATTATGAAACGTAGTATTTTCTGATTACATGTTTTCACTCCTATGTTTTGTAGTGTAACATGATACTTTGTGATTTAAAATATATGTAGTTGATTTTTGAAAGACTGTGATTGTGGAGATTTCTCTGTGGGCCTCTGCTGAAAATGGGCATTTTTTAGCCCAGTTGGACTTTCCCGATAAACAAATGTCAAATAAATAAATTATACATATTTTTGTGTGTTTACAGTTGTCTCATCCAATCCTGAATACTTACGTAGGATGTCTTCTGCACATCAAGTAGGTAGGCCACCTTGTGGGAAGGTAAAATTGAAAAAATATCCCAAGCCTTTCTTAACCTTTGGTTATCAAATTACAATTAAGGACTAGGGCTATGCATGCAGACACTTTTTTCTCCTTAATATATGGGTCATACATGCAAAACATCACCATTTTGTAGGTTTGCTTGAATGGGCAGATTTCCTTTGGTTACTATAATTGGTTAAACTTTCTGTGAAGGATGCTATTAATGTACACAGAAATATGTCTCCTCTCTGCTTGGGTTTGAGGTTCCTGAGACAATAAGTCATGTTTTTCTTCCCTGAAAACTATTAAAGGACTCTAGACTGCAGGAAAACAGAGTTTTCTACATTTGTTATCTGTTGATAGTTCCTCACTAGTCATTTTATATATGTATTATAACACTCTAACAGGGGTACAGATTGTCATTATAGAAAAAAATGTACTTAGTTGCTTGTGGTATAGCTGTATGAGCTGATATTTTCATGTGTTATGGAATAAACAATGGGTAACTTCAGACTTTCTTAAAAAGAAAACCTGAACATCTAGCTTTGGTATAAAAGATAGATCTAAACATGTTGCTTGCACTTGACCTCTATTTAATGAATTTAATTATACATTTATCTACATTTTTTCATATATATTCTTTGTTTTCAAATTGATGTTCATGTTTTATATGAATTTTTTGTACTTGTCATAAACTTTAATGTAACCCTACACCTTTTGTTAAGTGTTGTGGGGTATATTAAATCCAACTGAGCTATTACATTCCAGGCAGAGGGAATTTAATTTAATGTCTTACTTATATTATGGCTCACTCAAGGGTACAGCACCCAACACTTATAAAGTACATGGAGTGGGATAAGAACCCACACTCGTCTGATTTTTCAGTATGAAAAGTGAGTTTTCTACCTATTAAGCTACTTGGTTTGTAATACCATTTTGCTATAACAATAATAACCCTGAACTCATATTGCACTCATTTTTGCTTCATGTACTACACACACACACACATATATATATTTATATATATATATATATATATATATATATATATATATATATATATATATATATAGGACCAATTTCCCTCATTTCAAATAGCCTTCTACAAAATATTTGATTGATATCTTTCATAGAGCTATATCCATACATGTTAAGACATGCATACTTGAAAATATTTACTATGCATGCATTTTAGGTTATTATCATAAGTTACCAGTTTATTTGCATTAGCACTTTAACATGTCTTACTTTTCATTTTTGTTTTTTTTATTTCTTTTAAATTTACCTGTAGTGTATTTTTTTCTCCTTGAGCCTCGACTGGAATGGACCACAAGCCAAATCAGATGGAAGCCTTGTCAACAAAGTGATTAGGTAGCCATATAACTAGAGAGATATGCAGACAGACAGAAAGATAAGATAGAATGACTAATATGCAGTTAAATATATAAAGTCTGATAAACATAAATAAATCTGACCTTTTGCTTTGCTCTGCATTTGTACATCTTCTCTGAAACTCCAACTGACAAAGCATCAAAGAACAACATCACTAAACATGCATGTCAGAAATACCAAAAGGGTGAGTTCTGCAAGTGTAACCATTTTTTTTTTCCTGGAGAGGAAGACCACCATGCACCTACCATGTGGAGACAAAACACCCTGAAGCTGTATACAGCAAATCCATAGCCACACAAATACATAGAAGGAAGACATCTTCCTAAACAAAGGAATCTGTACTTCTCCACATTTAAAAAATAAACCAGTAGCGATTTTTTATGGAAAAGGAGTCGATAGAAGCAGTTTATTGGCATCATGTGAATCAGGCACTTGAGACTTTGGGAATCTATTCTTAACCAGCTGTAGATCATTGAGTTTTACTGACTGTTTGCAGTTCCACAAGTGTAAATAGCACACATGACTTGATTTACTGCCCTTCTTCTCTTGAGATACCTGGCAAGTGTTTGCACTTCTTAGTAAGTACCAAACCATCATCTGACCAGCTGATTTTCCCTCTCAAATATTTCTCCCATGCCTATTCATAGATAATCTTTACTTATTTCTGACATCACTATTAAAGGAAACATATTGTCCATTTTTAATATTATAAAGAGCAGTTTATAAACACTGAAATAAATGAAAACAATTAAGAAAATAAAATGCTACGCAAAAATAAAAATAACACTCATGACACTAACCCGTGTTTGTGCAATACACGTCACAACTTGAAGGACTGATATAAAATCATCTGCTAAGATGAGCTGTGAAGAAGGAAGGTGAGGTGTTTACATAATATGATTGCTTACATAAAAAGAATGTATGTGTACTATTCTTAAACTAGCACAGTGACACAAACAGCTATAACTACTGCTTTTCAATGCATTGTAGAAACCAGAGGCATTTTGTTATTGTTTGGAAGAGGTTTATTATGCTAAAAGTTTTAAACAAATGCAGTAATTGTGTTCACAGTGTGTCCCCATTTTATTACTGCATAATAGAAAGTTATAATAAGATGCTATTCTGAGCTTATAATACAAAAAATATTTCAGCTTAAATAAATGACAGGGATCACCTGACAGATATTAGGGTGGTTTTGTTTAAATGATGTCTGAAATCCGCCTTACCTAAGTTATTTAAGATGATTTTCTATAAAAGTTGCCAGAGGTCTGTCTCAGCTATGATATATATATATATATATATATGTATATGTATATATATATATATATATATATATATATATATATATATATATATATATATATATATATATATATATATATATATATATATATATATTTATATAAAGGAACACTTCACAATGCCGAAATCCTGAAATATCGAATTTCATATGACTGAAACCATATGATCAAACTTTCGGAATTCCACCATTGTGAACAGAGATCTGCATACAGCGCAGAATGGGAGATTTTCCTTTTCCTCACTGTAGTGCGATCTCACAGTTGGAATATTTAAGTAGCAGGGCTGTGGGAGGTGCAGGGAGGCTTGCACCCCCTGCAGAAACATTTAAATTGTTTTTTTTTTTTTTTAATTTGTTTTGGAATTTCGATATTCCGAAACGTCGATTATATGGTCTCGAACATATGAAATTTGATGTTTTGGAATTTCGAGATTCTGAAGTGAATATATGTGTGTATATATATATATATATATATATATATATATATATATATATATATATATATATATATATACAGATCTACTTTATTTGATTGACAGACCATTTGATCAAAACTCATTTGGTTGAAAGTTCATATGATCGAAAACCAGTATTCAAGGCATAAAACTGGGATTTGTCCCCCTCCCCAATGTAGTGTGACCCTGGAGTTGATAAATATAGTTAGAGGGGGTGTGGGGGGGCACAGCCCACCTATTTTCGTTTAAAAGAAAAAGAATTAAACAAAAAGTAGACATTTTAAACGAAAATATATATTTTTAAATATTATATATATAAAAATATAGATATAAAGTTATATGTTACTGTGATAAAAAATAACTCCACATCATGAAATATTAGTTTAACATTTTGTTTTGCATACTAACTATTCAGGCTCCAAACTAAAGCTTACAAAAGTACACTATGTGATGAAAGGCGTGTGTAGGTATTATTTAAGTGTAGACTTAGTTATGTTATGATGCTTCGTGCCATCTCTTAAAGTTTCCATTCTGCAGAAGCTTATAATTTTTCATGAAAATGTATTATAGAGATAGAAACATAGATAAGCAAATAGTTGCATATGTTTTTATTTATTCAGTATGTTCTAAGAATCATGCAATATCTGTTAAAGGTGCTGGGATAGCAAATGAAAGAAGCAAAATAAATGTGAAATTTAGTAAATAACTGAGATATTTGAAGAGGATATACATAACAAAAGATGCACAGACATTCAGTTTCCTTTATTCTGGACTTTTGGATTTTTTTTTCTTTCATTTCATGTGTGTCAGTACTTATAAACCAATCTATAACAGAAAAGTATGTCCCAGCTATTTGGAAAATTGCATATATCACACCATTACACAAAAGAGGCAGTTCAACAGAACTAACAAACTACTGACCCATTGCTATACTTTCACCACCTTCTAAAATTCTTAAAAGGTGTATCCACTTTCAACTTCTTAAACACCTTCTAAACAATAATCTCCTCTCATCATTGAAGCATGGATTCTGATGACATCATAGCCCTACTACAGCTCTTCTAAGTTTCACTAATACTATAAATAAATTCAGAAACTATGGCAAAATAGTGTTGTCAGTCTTTTTGGACATGTCTAAAGTATTCGATACAGTTTCCCATCCTAAGTTACTGTCCACTATGAATAATCTTAATATCAACCCTGATGCTGTTAACTGGATTCAAAGTTATCTATCTAGCCGCCAGCAAGCTGTGAAATGGAAACAAGATCTATTCCACTCCTTCCTGTTACACTTGGAGTCCCTCGGGGTTCAATCCTAGGGACCCTCCTCTTTAGCATATTCATAAATGATCTCAATAATGCCTCCTGTCAAGCATCTATCATACAATGCACAGATGATTCAACCCTCATATGTGCAACATCCACAATAACTCTTCTTACAGTCACACAAAAAGCCTTCTTTGATATTGAAACGTGGCTAGCAAACTCACAACTCATTCTCAACCCAAATAAAATTAAACTTATGATCTTTTATCCATCTAAACTTATTAACCTCCCAGCTAACTTTTATATCACTGCCAGTAATAATACTAGGATTTTCCCATAGGTTCCTACTAAACTGCCCTTGTGGGCTGTTTTAAGCCTAGCCAATTACCCCATGTGAGAATCAAACCCTGTACCTTGTGTCTGTAAGGTAAACACATTAACCATTATGACAGCCCACCACCCCAGATTCCCAAACAAAACTATTAGGTATTATAATTGACAACAGACTAAAATCTGACATACGCATTTCTAACACAATCAAAAAGGTTCACAAGAAAATGGGAACAACGTATAGAAACAAAAAATTCTTAACAGACGCTGCAAGAATAGCTATTACTAGAACCCACCTTCTCTCCTCACTCTTATATGCAACCCCCATACTTACCAACCTCACAAAGTCAGAACTAAGTAAATTAGAATCATATTATAATAAGATTTCCAAATTTGCAACAGATTCCACACATTCAACCCATCACTGTCAATGCCTAAAAAATCTTTCTTGGTTGGCACTACCTCATGTTATGAACTATAACCAATTAATAATGGCTCACAAAATAATGCACAATCCTGACAGTGTACCCACCCTAAAAATCTTCTACAACCCTACCCTAACATTCACAGTCTTTGATCATCTAACAAAGACTTACTCCCAATAATCAAAGTGTCCAATACAGCAGTCAACTCTCTTTACTCTAACTTTGTTGCTAAAAATAGGAATATCCTTCCACATACTATTAGATCCATAAACAATCTTAATCATTTCAAAATATCTCTCAAAAGACACTTATTTGAATCCTGGCTTTGCACATGTAACACTCCAGGTTAATTATTAACGTAGCACTACTTATACAATTTGGCTGTACATACTAACTCTGTTAACATATCCCTTCTAACAACACTACTTCTCTATAAGTAATTACATTCCTAGCTGCAACTCTCACCACAGAAGTGTTGCTAACTATGCACTACATTGCCTAAGTGATTCTCCCTACTTAATTTCCTAACTAATGTTATGTTCCTCTACATATATAAGTTCAACCATATATTTGTCTATATTCAATTGTTTGAAGTCTTGTTGTAGTCGATACCATGTATATATTTTTGTTTTTACATTTTTATCTTGTAAATGTGTTAACATCCGTTTTTTGTCTATAATTTCTATTACTTAATGTGATGATTTTGCATGTAAGCTTAAGCTGGAGCTTTTCTCCCCGGGCCTCCATTGAAAATGGGCACTGTCCCAGTCGAACCATCCCAGTAAACAAATGTAAAATAAAATAAATAAATAAATGCAATTTCAGCTGACAGCAATCCTTAGCTTAGGTTCATGAGTTTGTTATTTAGTTCTTTACTCTTTTCAACATAATATTCATGTATTATATAAGGAACTGATACATTTGAAAGAACACAGTTTTATAAACACGATATGATATTACAAGAGAGAGAGAGAAATGCAGGGGTACTAAATTAAGTTTGGACACAAACTAATTTGTCCAGAGACACACAGCAGAATGAGGGGATGGGAGTTGTTTGGATATGTGGAAATTCTGCCCTCCCACCCCTCAGTTTCATCATTTCATTTCCAACTATTTTTTATGATGGATATCAGAGGTGAATGAAAGCAGAGAAGAGGGGCTGTCATATAACAACCAGGCAATATTGAAACACTCAAAAAAATTTAAATGTGACAAGCTAGGATCAGGGAGATTACCATCTATAAGTTATCTGTCTAAATATAAATATTCCTTCACCAAACTGTAGCCAGTTAATGGAGTAATTATCTATAAATTATGCCTTGGGTTAAACAGAAACACTTTTGACATCATGCTGCATAATTTTAGAATGTGTGTGTTATCCTTACTTTAAATTCATTGCATCTGTACCAGCGCAGTCCATTTATTACACTACTAAAGTAGCACAGGACTTTGTCTGCAAACCCATAAAAAGTTATTTGCTTTCAAATACTGCATATAGAGCAACAATTTATTGTTAGTATGAAACCAGCATATATATATATATATATATATATATATATATATATATATATATATATATATATGCATTTGAACATATGTTATCGGAGTTATGACTACAGATTCTGCTACAGTGGGGATTGGGAAATTACCCTTTTCCCTACTGTTGTACAATCTCGGAGGTGGAATATATTATTTGCTAGATGTGTGGGGGGAGCTCAAAAATGGGCATGTCTGTATTGTGCAGTACGTATGTACTGCCAAAAAGTTCAACTTCCGTTGGTGTGCAGAAAGGTGCAGGAGAATGCATATGTCAAATATACTGATTCTTCAAATTTGGCATTATGCTCAACATAGTGACTGTGTTCCACTGCTGATTTTTGGAGATGTGATTTGTTCGAATGACCGGATTTTGATCTGGTTTTCGCGATTTTGATAGGAAACCTACACCCCACACCCCCTACTTATATATACCAACTCCAAGACTGCACTGCAGTGGGGAAAATTATATATTTCCTCATCACCATGATCACCCTGCTGGCCAAGGAAATTCGTTTGGCGTTCTAAGTTTTGATGTTTCCATAGTTCACTGTTTTAGTAGATCGACGTTTATGTGTTGATGTAATTGAATTTGCGGATTTCAGCTTTCGTTGTTTTAATATAGACCCACAAAAACTATCATATATCTCATCCCCATACTAATCAATAGATAAATAAAAGAAAACATAGTCCCAGGCATCTGTAAGGAATTCTATGTTTTCCCCTTCATAAAGGTGGAAATTGTTCTGAGCCCTCTAATTTCAGGCCAATTGCTATTCTGTCCCCATTTTCAAGGAATCTTGAAAAATGCATTAATAAACAGCTCATTGCTTATCTACTGCAAGAAAATATACTCACCCCTACCTCACACAGCTTTCACCCTGACCACAGTACAACCACAGCAGTAATATCTTTACACACACTATCTCTTCATCTCGAGACAACAATAAATTAATCTTCTGTCTATTCTGCAACCTCACTAAAGCCTTTGATACTGTCTTCCACAAACTTCTTTGAAAACTATGTAGCCTTAATCTCTCCAACTCTACTCTTTGCTGGTTCTGTAGCTACTTCTCAAATAGACTTCAAGTTGTGAAATGGCTCTGCATCTTCCCCATTCCTCCCAGTGCAAACTGGGTTTCCCCAAGGCTCTATCTTTGGAATCCTACTATTCAACATTTTCACTAACAACCTCTATCAGTCATGCCTTCACTCCTTTTTAATACAATATGCTAATGACTCTACTATAATTTCCACCTCAGATAATTTTGCCCACCTACTCACCCTTACCCAAGAATCTCTCCAGTCAGTTGAAAAATTGCTAACATCCAACAAACTCCTACTCAACCCAAATAAAACTAAACTCCTCATCTACCTCCCCAAATCTGTCCAATACCTCAAATCCACCTTCACTGTCTCCTCACTGAACAACACTACTATCAAGGGAGAACCCTGCACTTTTCTGGGGGTTACTATTGATGATAAACTTAAATTCGACGTTCACATCAAAAACTGAATTAAAAGACTCAACAAAAACTTGGCCTACTCTACAGAAACAAAAAAATTCCTGAAACATGAATCTAAACTTTCTTTAGCAAATGCCTATTTATTACCCACCCTACTGCATGCTGCCCTAGTCTTCACTAACCTTCAAACTAATCTTTTGACTAAGCTAGAACTTACATATAATAAAATTGCTTGAGTCACCACTGATCTATCGTGTTGCTCTCATCACTGCCTTTCCCTAAAACCTCTACAGTGGCTTGAATTTCACATCAACTCCTTCTGCCTCAGTTACACTTGACTCACTCCATCTTAAACTAACCCCACTCCTGTCCTGCTCTCTCAGTCTCATCACTCCCTATCTTCCAAACCATACGCTATACAGCTCTGACCAACACCTCCTGCAGATCTTCTTCTTCTTTTTCGTTCGGCTGCTTCCATTAGGGGTTGCCACAGAGGATCATCTGTTTCCATTTCTTATTAACACAGCCACTGGGGATGCACAAGCCAGTGCATTTCTTTGTGCCAGTCCCAAGCCCAGATAAATGGAGAGGATTAAGTCTGGTAGGGTATCCGGTGTAAAACTTTTGCCAAATGACATATGCAGACAACAATACCTCCTGCAGATCTACAAACTTAATAAATCTATTGGCAGACTCCACTATAATCACTCAGTTGCCAAAGTTTGGAATAAACTGCCCCTTCAGATAAGGTCAATTTCTAACATTAACTATTTCAAAAAATCATTTAAAGAAAATCTAATAAACTCTTGGACTTGCTCTTGCACTAACCCAACTTAATCTACATCTGTCTGTCCTCTATAGTCTCAAACAGCCCCATCACTGCACCACTCCCTTTTAACCAGCCCTTCTTTTTTCCTCTACTCGTTCCACACAATAGGATAGAGTATAGTCTCTTTGGTGCTTAAGTGGTGTTACAAACTGTTTCCTGAATCATCTGTAATAAACTACACAGTGACATTGTATAGGATGCAACCATATGAGCTTACTGTTATATTGTATCTCATTGATTTGACTATGTATTGAATGAAACTATATGTGACTACTGTTTTCTGTATGTGATGATTGCTATACTTAACTTTCTATTAAATACCTTTTGGCATTTTATCCTTGGGTCTCCCTGAAAAAAGAGCATCTGTCTAGTTGAACCAACCTGGTCAAAAAATGTCAAATAAAGAAATAAATAATCCCCGGGATTCACAAATGGTTTCCGTCCATGCAGGAGCAGTGTAGCCGCTCCTGCACAGAATATGGCTGCTGAGCGATCCAGGAATGCACCATCTTGATGTGCACAAGCAATCCGACACTGTTCCTGCATAGAAACCTGTGTGGGATGCAACCTACCTCATTTACTGGTGAAAACCATGAAAATGAGGTAAAATAGTGATCCAGGAAGCAGGCAAGTAGTCATATGGGAACAATGTAAGCTGCAGAAATGTATTTGGCTACTAGCCGAATACATTTCTGCAAAAAAGAAAACGGAGCCATGACAGCTCCAATAAAAGCATGTACCCTAACCTATAGACATGCAAATGGCCAAATATATGGCCGTTGGTATAATAAAGTGTCTACTTTATTAACAAATAAAAGTTTATTATTTTATGGCTGATCTCTGCTGTTTAAGCCTAGAGAAGCGCAGCGCAAATGGGATTGTGGGGAAAATACAAAAGTAAACAAGAAAAGTCCATTTTAGGGGAAAGCTACATTTTGCCATTATAGTCAATGGCAAGCAGAATCAAAACAATGGCAGGGAACAGTGGTTGCTAAGGGGGAAGGCTCTTGTGTAGTGCAGTAACTATGGATAAAGGCAGTGGGGTGTGTTAATGAGGGGACTTAGACCGAATGACAAAATTCTTCTAAGTGTCACACTGCACCTAACCGTGTAGGTGTTGCAACACCATTATGTAGATGGCAGGAGCAACAAACATGAAAAGGGTGCGTGTCATGCTTGCTGTAAGCACATTCGAGCTTTGGTGCCTGGGTTTGTGCTTAGCTAAGCACAGTTAAGCAAGGGTGTGTGTCTGAGGCTGTATACACTTATTCCTTGAACTGAAGAGCATGTTTGCACCCAGGAGATGGCCATTTATTGCTGTTTACACTAGCTAAATGGGTCTGGGCTGGGGCTTAAACAGGAAGGATATAGGAAAAGAAAAAGGAAATAGCAGATCAAGGGAAATGCAGTACAAGCAGCAATATGGGATACTGCAACTCACAATGGGCCTGGCAAAGCACACAATAATACAGCTGTCACATGGCTGCGTAGCTGAAAATGGGAGGAGATGTTAAAAAAATAAAGGGCAACAGCACAATGAAGGAAAAATGAAGTAGAAATTGTTAATATGGGACTCTTACATTTCACAATGGGCCATGCAAAGCACACAGTAATACAGCTTGCAGGTGGCTGCATAGCTAAAAATGGGAGGAGATATAAGTAAATAATAATCAAAAAAGGGGAACAGCAGAATAATGGCAATCATGCACAAATTACCAATAATGCCTCTAATACTCACAGTGACCAAATTAAAGCCACGAGTAATATAGGTGGCAGATGGAATGTATCATAGTCAGCCAATCATACAGGCAGCATCTGCAGCACAACAGTATAAAGTATGGAAACACCTTACAGTCTGTTTTTTCCCACAAACTCTGCACCATTGGTGTATACACATGGGAGAATTTTAACTGGAAACATTTTAGGGCTGCCATTGCTTTGATCTATCAGTATGTGCCAGAAGCTGAGGGTGAACAGAAGGATAATGCTGGCAACCACCACAGACCAAGGAGGAGGAGAAGAGTGTTCAGACCCTTGGTAACCTACCAGGGGCTACATGATCTGGAGATAGTAGAGTGCTACAGGGTGGGCAGAGATATACTTCAGCAAATCACCAAGCTGTGCTGGCCTCAACTCAGAGCTAGAACCAACAGAGGGGAATACATCCAAGTGGATACCAATGTATGTGTAGCCTTAAGCATTCTAGCTAAAGGTACTTTCCAAAGACCTACTGGGGACATGATGGGGCTTTCACAGGCATCTGCATCCAGAGTACTCCACCAGATCCTGAATGCCATGCTATCACATGCCAGTGAACACATTTACTTTCCCAACACCCGTGAGGAGAGGACCAGCAATATGCATATCTTCCACCATGTAGCAGAATACCCAGAGGTACTGGGTACCATAGACTGCACGCACATCCATGTGAAAGCACCACCTGGTGAACATGGTAGGGTCTACATAAATCACTAGGGCTTCCCCTCCATCACCTGACAGGTTGTGTGCAATGCCCAGGGCATTATGATGAATGTGTGTGTTGGCAGCCCTGGAAGCTATCATGACTCCAACATCTGGCAATCATCACAGCAGTACCAGGCATTTGACAGTGGGGGCATCCTGTATGGCCATCTGGTGGGGGATGCTGGCTATGCACTGGAGCCGTGGATGATGACACCCATCAGAAATGCACACACACCCACACAAGAACGCCATAATGAGGAACAGGCACAAACCAGAATCCTTATAGAGCATGCGTTTGGGATGTTCAAGTCACGATTCCACTGCCTTGACATATCTAGTGGAGCCTTGTAGTACTTTCCAGCCACATGTGCACACATGTTCATAGTATGTGCCATGCTACACAATATGATCCTGCAGAAACAGCTGCAGCAGAAACAGCATAGGGAAGGGCCACACAGCCCACCACCGTTGTCAAGGTCCCCACAGGCACAGAGGGACTCACAGGAGGAGGACCCTGAACCTGCTCCTGTAGGCAGATGGAGGCATGCCCAGCATGCTCACTCCTTGGCAAAGAGGCAACACATAGCACACACACTGACACTGTAGGGACCCTAGGGACAGAAACCTCTCTCTCTGACTTGCACGCACAGTAAAATGGATGACACACACATCACATTACCTGTAACTTACCCTGAATAGGCAGTGTACTGTGTGCATCCAACATAGGCGGCCCTCAAGCACTGTCCTCATAGCTGCTGCAAACACAAGGTAAGTCAGTCTTTGTAACAATAAATGAATGGAATAGTATGTTCTGCTAGCACATCTATTGTAATGCTGCATGCATGCAAGGGAATGGGGTGGCCTGCTGAGATAGCTGCAGACAACTGACAGCTATTTGGGACACCAGGAAATGTCTGGACAAAACTGGCCTCCACACACTATGCATTAGAACCCAAAGTGGCAAATCCCAATGGAGTATAGGTGTGGGGAAAACTAAGTGGGGGGTCATAGGTCACAGGCCTGGATGTCAAGGTGGGGGTCCCATAACCACCCCTCACACCCACACAGCAAGTCAGCTGTAGAAAACCACAGAGAAATGTCTGGTAAAGGCACACAAATGGAGGCAATGTTGAATTAACCCCCTACAGACACACAGTGATAGCTCAGCAGGACCTGCAGTTACAGTAAGGCTATGAAGGGTACAAAGTCTGATACTCAGACATATGCCAGTACAATCTGACCTGGGCTCTTTACTGATATACCTCCAGTCCTGAAGACAGGTCATTATAGTATGGTAAACAGAACCAAAATGTAAAACAAATATCAGCACAGTTTGTGCAAATGTGTACATTGGAGAGGTGTGCCCCCCATATACCCCCACAAATGCAGTAACATATATGTTTGCATGGAAATAGCAGCATAGCACCCATTGGAAGGGCTGTACCAATACACATGAAAACAGATTACCTGTCCAAAATATGCAGGGGTCAATGAGCTATGTGTATGTGTAGTTAATACTGTCTGGATCTGGCCAGCATGTTTTCCTGGCAGTCGTCTTGTACTGCCCTAGGTACAGTGCTGCCTCTGACAGGGCCATGTGCAGATAACTGCAGTGCAAACTGTTATACATGTCAGTGACACCCACTGCTCTGCCACTGACATACCTGGAAGTCACAGTACTATGTGGAATATGCTACACATATTACTGACAATCTTGAAGGATATGTAGCAGAGGTGCCAATGCTTTTGTGAATATAAGTGCTTTGTGGTACTGTTGCCAGTGGTCAGTCTCAATAATCCTTTTTCTTATGTTTGCTTTTACAAATAATGGGCATGCCTGTACAGTTGAATCCACTCTGTACCCACACCCATAACTCCCAACCTCTGACAGCAAGATGTTTGGACAAGGGCAGAAAGAAAAGTGGAACAAAGGTACAATGATAGACATGTGTTGTAAATATCCCCCTTACATACTGAGGGAGTTGGTAGGGTGAGGGGTTTGCAGTAGCAGGAATTGTCTGAAGGTTATTTATTCAGAAACAGTAATGCCTGTATTATTTTGTAACATCACACTTCAATTATATGTAACTAACTTGCCATAAAACACAAGTTTACGTAGAAAGGATGAAACATCTAGCCAAACACCTGGACAACCTGCCAATACATGTACAGGTCAGAGGCATGCACACACAAGGATATGATATCTCAGTTTAGAAAGATACCACACAAACAGGAGATCCCCAGCCAGTATATCACTAGGTTGCTGAACTGTCCACACAGCTGTGTGTCATTACTACACTGGCTGTAGCCGCACCTCACAAATGGACTTGTTGGGCAAGAATTTACATAGCTGCTGTCATAATTTTGGTCTATGCATCATACAACTAGTATTCCTCTGGTAAAGCACTGTGATAATCTGAGGATGTCTGGCACTAGGTAATGACACAATACATTGCAGTTTCAGACTACAGATATGTCAGATAAATGTCTGCTAAACCAAACAAGTACCCTGAGGAAAGTCCTGTGTACACCTGAGAGGTATGGCTGTAGCACACAAAACCCTGGACTAGAGTACACCTATCTCTGAAATTGAGTCCCACTCTAACTATAGAAGGTCACACTGGGCATGCTCTTACACTTAGAGAATCACAAGACATGTTGGAATCCACACATCGAGAATCACAAGACATGTTGGAACCCACATTAGAATATATGACTGTATTGTGTATATATGTCTGTGCATACAGACAGCTAATGGACACCTCAACTGTCCCCACACACACAAACACATCAGACAGGATTACCCTCAGCTAGCTGTAGGTGGTCCATATGTGATATATCTGCATCTGTTGCATGAGATACACACATATATATATGGGCAACAGATAACATATGTCAAATATACACACACTTGGATCCTGGAAACTACTGTCCCATCAGTCTGACAAGCCTTATCTGCAAGGCCATGGAGCGTATTATCATGGAACTTATAAACAAAGACATTGGCAACCTTCAAACTCTGGACCCCACCCATTTTGGGTTCGTGAAGGGCCGATCTTGTCTCCTGAACCTGATTGACTTCTTCGAATCAGTCTCCAGCACCATGGACAAGGGTAAGGTGGTCCACACAGCCTATCTAAATCTTGCCAAGGCCTTTGACACCATCCCCCACTTTGGAATCATAGATAAACTTACTAAGCTGGGCATTAATCCCTACATCACCCAATGGGTTGCTAACTGGCTTACTAATAGAACCCACACTGTAAAAGTAGCCGACTCCAAATCCAGCTCCAGACAAGTGACAAGTGGAGTACCTCAGTGTTCAGTTCTGGGACCGCTCTTGTTTGGCATCTACTTCTCTGAAGTACAGGCCAACACTAAGGGACTCTGGATAACAAAGTTCGCAGATGACTTCAAACTGGGAGCCATTATTGAATCCCCAAATGATGTGGATACTCTACAAAAGGGCCTTACAGAAAAAGATGCTTGGTGCCAGAGCCATGGGCTCAAGCTCATTGCCAAGAAATGTATAGTTCACTACTTTGGGAAAAACATGTATCCATGAATTACCATATAGGTGGGAGGACACTAAACACTGAAGGTGTGATAAGAGACTTAGGGACACAGGTGGACAGTAGTCTCACCTTCGATAACCACATTGCCACAACAGTCAGGAAATCCTTCTATGTGGCACACCTCATCACTAAGGGCTTTTCATCCAGAAAAAAGGAGGTCATTGTCCCACTGTACTCATCTCTCATTAGACCCATTATAGAGTACAACAGCCCGTTTGGTATGTACCTCTCAAGATATCTGCAACAACTGGAAAGGCCACAGAAATACCTCACTAAAAGAATCACAGGCCTAAAGCAGATGCCCTATGCTGACCACCTTAAAAAACTCCAGCTATACTCTGTTGCATATCATCTACTCAGAGGAAATCTTTGCTTAACATACAAGGCCATGTCAAACCCAGAGCTGTTGGACATGCTACACTTAAAGAAATCCCAATCCCTCAGAGCCACACACTCCAGGGATCTAAACCTTGTCATCACAATAAACAAAACATGCTGGAGGGATAGGTTCCTGACCCAAAGACTCCCCAGACTCTGGAATAGATTGCCCATACATGTCAAGCAGAGTGCCTCTTTGGTCCTCTTCAAAAGGAACCTTGACAATTGGATGGGAGAAAGGAAGTTCACCCCAGGGATCACGTCAGTCACCCTGCTAGACAGGGGTTCAGGGAAGTAAATAGTGTTGGAAGAAATAGCCAGGGAATTGTTATGGCTAGGCTTGTATAGGCCCTAGGGCTGATAGCCTAGTACCAACCTATGAACCTATGAAGAACTGAAAGACAGATGGTGATACAGAGAGAGACAGAGGGGGACACAGACAAAAGGAGTCACACACACGCAGATACCCTGAATAACATACAATGATGTTCTGGTGTGGACAGTGGCATACAAGTTGTAAACAGTCGCATGTGCCAGCATAAAATGTGAGCCCCATTATGTAACAGTACTGAGGTTGAGTTTATAATATTGCATCGTCTGCCTGTGTGTGTGTGTGTGTGTGTGTGTGTGTATGTGTGTGTGTGTGTGTGTGTGTGTGTGTGTGTGTGTGTGTGTGTGTGTGTGTGTGTGTTTGTGTCTCCATAGGTCCAAGTATTAGGAGGCTCTTCCCACTAAGTACACTTCACATTGCCCTACTTCACAAGATCTGCTGCTTTCATTCACCTTTGAAGTAACATTAGACACCAATCACCCCTATAAGCTCTGTAGTGCATGTGATAACTGTGTAACACTATAGTAGAAATAACTAGATAGGTAGGGGTTCTAATCTCAATACTGGCAACTGTGTGTGTGTGTGTGTGTGTGTGTGTGTGTGTGTGTGTGTGTGTGTGTGTGTGTGTGTGTGTGTGTGTGTTTGTGTGTGTGTGTGTGTGTGTGTGTGTTTGTGTGTGTGACAGTTGTGTATGTGGGAGTGAGGGTGTGTATGTTTGTTTGTAGGTGAAACAGCTTTAGGCCATTCCCACCCACAACACTTCCCAGTGACCCACTTTATTAGTCCTGCTGATGTCATTCCCCTTATCAGCACCTTAGGCCAGTTGTCAGCCCAGTAAGCTCTGTAGTGCATGTGATAACTGCATAACACTATAGTACAAATAACTAGATAGGCAGGGGTTCTACTCTCACATCTGGCAAATGTGTGTCTGGGTGTCGAAGTGTGTATGGAACTGTATGTTTGTAGGAAGAAGTATTTTGATAAGTTACCCACCCATTGGCATACTGTATCAGTCATGACAATGTCACTACCCATATAGGTTCATAGGTGTGTACTAGGCTAATGGCCCTGGAGCTGTTACAAGCCTAGCCCAAAGTAATGTCCTGCCATTGTGCCACCCAATATTAGTTCCCAGTGACCCCATCAAGTAGACCCACTGGAGTGATCCCTGAGGTGAACTTTCTATTACCCACCCATTCATCAAGATCTCTCTGGAACAGGGTCATCTAGGTGCTTTGCTTGACATGTATGGGAAATCTATTCCAAGGCATGTGCAGTCTCTGGGTGAGAAACCTGTCCTTCCAGCATGTTGCGTTGATTGTGGTAATGAGGTTGAGGTCTTTGCAGTGTATGGTGCAGAGAGATTGGGATGTCTTTAGATGTAGCATGTGTAAAAGAGCTGGGTCAGACATGGCTTTGCAAGTCAAGCAGAGATTGCCTCTAAGTAGGTGATATGAGACAGAGAATAGCTGGAGTCTTTTGAGCTTGTCTGTGTAGAACATGTGTTTAATGCCTAGGATCCTCATTGCGAGGTACTCCTGTGGCCTCACCAGCTGTTGCAGGTGTCTAGTGAGGTACATGCCAATTGGGCCATTATACGTGATGATTGGTGCAATGAGGGAAGAGTACACTTGATGATTGTTGTAATGAGGGAAGAGTACACAGAGATGATGAACTCCTTCTTCCTGGATGTAAAACCTTTGGTAATGAGATGTGCTACATAGAAGGATTTCCTGACCACAGTGGCAACGTGGTGGTTAAAGGATAGGATGCTATCAACATGTGTCCCCAGATCTCTTATAATGCTTACAGTGTTCAGTGGGCTCCCATCGAGCTGAGATTTTACCAAAGGGACTGATGATGCATTTTGTGGTGTTAAGTTTCAGGCCATGGTTTCCACACCAGTCAGTGGTCTCAGTGAGGCCTTTCTGTAGGATGTCTGCATCACTTGTGGAGTTAATGATACCTCCTAGCTTGCAGTTGTCTGTGAACTTGGTCAGACAGAGTTCCTTTATGTTGGCCTGGACTCCTGATAAGTACAAGCTGAACAGGAGAGTACCCAGGACTGATCCCTGTGGGACTGCACTCATGACTGGCTGGCAGTCTGACTTGGAGCTCACTACTTTCACACTGTGTGTTCTATCTGTGAGCCAATTTGCAACCTCCCTAGTGATATAGGGGTTGGTGACTAGTTTGGTGGGTTCATCCATAATTCCTGACTAAGGAATGGTCTCAAGAACTTTGGCCAGATTGATGTAGGCTATAAGCAGTGCCTTACTGTCACACACAGCCCTGGTGACTGACTTCAAAAACGTCAACCAGGTTGGGCAGGCATGATCTCCCTTTCATAAAGGCAAACTGTGTGGGGTTCAGAATTAGGAGATTACCTATATGGTTGTCGATCAGGTCCCTGATGATGCACTCCATAGTTGTACATATCAGACTCCTCAGGCTACTGGACTGATAATTTCCAGGGTCTGTAGTTGCCACACCTTTATGGAGAGGGATGACGGTAGGAGTGTGCCATTTGGGAGGGACAAAGCCTGAGGTGAAGCTGTGACTGAACAGGGCACACAGATGTGGTGCCAGGTATCTTTGTAGTTTATGTAGAACAAGGCCATGGATAATTACTGTCCCAAGGAAGCTGTATTCTTGCCCAGGGATAATGCAGGTATAACCTGGGCAGCAGTAATCCTGGGTGCCTGGCATTCTTCTGGTATTCTGATTGTTCCTCTCGGGGAGAGGGAGGGGTAAAGCTGGCACTGAATGTGGCGGCAAGAATGTTGGCAATATCCATTGGTTCAGTATAGGAGATAGCATTGTGAAGTAACTCAGAGCACTTCTGGGTATTGGCGTGGAGGTTCTTGATATCACTAACAAAGGATTTGTGATTGTTGACAGTGTCTGCTGCAATTCTGCCATCATAGTTGGCTTTAGATGATTTCATGAGAAATCTCAAGTTGTTTCTGAGGCTAATGATGGAGTTTTACCACTCTTTGGACTCCACCTTTTTCTTTAACAGTTTCTTCCTTCTGTTGTACAGGTTATTAATGACAGGGGACCACCAGATTGGCCTCCAGTGTTTGGAGGAGAGTGTCATGGTTCTGTTGGGTATGGCTTGTTCCATGCATTGATGTACATGTTTGTACAGTGCATTTGTGTGTGATTTGGCAGTCATGCAGGTATTTACCATTGGCATGGGTGCTGTGAAGTTAGCCATCTCTGTTCTTATGAGTCCAAAGTCAGCTTTGGAGAGGTTTTTCAAGGTGGTTACCTTTGAAGGGGGGGGGGTGTTGGTGTGATGTGGATTTCCATAGTGATTACTCTATGTTGGATTTGACAAGTAGCGATTGACTACTGTTGTCAAGCAACAGTCCCATATGTCAGTAATCAACACAGGTCAAGGATGTTGCTTCCTCTTCAGATGCAATATGCTGGGATACTGCTCTGGATGTGTACCTATCCATTATTAATATGGAGACACCACTGCCTTTGTAGCTGTGGTCCATGTTTTGGGGCTGACAGGTGTGGAAGGAGTTATAGGCTGGTAGTGCAGGGGTGCTGTCTGATGGTGAAAACCAGGTCTCCATTACAGCACAAATGGCAATGTTCTTCATTTTGAGGAGTGCTTTGAGTGGCTGCATCTCGAGATGTAGATTTCTAGTGTTGAGCAGCTTGACCATCACATTGCATATATGTAATGTACACTGTACATTGCATATATGTACAGTGTTATGGTGGTAATTTGATTTGGAACACAGCCTAAAAGGCACTCTAGGGGTGGCAGGACACATAGCCAGTACCTGGAAACCCAGGGGTGACAGATGCAGGCCATCTCTGGCAAACCATCATAGTCTGTCAATCATGTCATCCCAAGCAGACAGATAATGGATCCCATGAGAGTGACACCAGACACTTAAGCCAATTGTTGAAGTCAATCATTTATTGTTTGTACTGCAATATCATTCTGGGTGACAGTAATATACTGCTCAGGGCTACTGTCATACCTGCCTGGGCCACATAATCTGAGAGCATCACCATATCTCTTTTCATATAGTCCATGGATGTGCATCTCAGGTCATTCACACAGACATGAACAATGACAGAGTGACCTGACTGGGTACGTTATGTGTTGGATTCTGGCACCTGATAGACAGCTGATTGTTACCTCCTCCATGTTCAACCTAGTGAGTGGGACATCTGTGTGCCTCACTATTGAATCACCTATGATTACCATAACAGGCAAGGTGGTTGGCCTTTGGGGCTTAGGTTGAGGGGCACACTGTGCAAGTAAGATATGTGTCCTGTGGTTTGTGCTGTGTTGTGGTGGTTGAGTGGGTGTCTGTCTTGGTGGTCTCTGCTATTTGGGTAAATGTCTATTGAGCACCTCTGTGAAGGTGGGTGTGTGGTTACAAATGTATGTCAAAGCTGGGATAGTTGGTGTTCTGGAGGGGTATGTGTCCCATGTGGTGTGTTGCAGGTGTTGACCCTTCTCCTCTTGACCAGCTAGTCCTGTCTTTGCTGGAGAGTGCATATCTTCCAATTTGGTGGTATAGGGGTATCTCTCACAAGTCTGAGTGTTGGTAGTTTAGAGGAGAGAGTTGTCTGTGTATATGAAGCAGTTGCAACAGTGCCTCAGAATGCCCAAGTGCACCAGATTAATGGGCAAAAGCACAGAGAACTGCACTTTAATCATGCCAGGAGGGGTGGTCATAACTACTAAGTACTGGCACTAATTCCATGTGGAATGACTACTGATGATGGCTCTTAGGTGTGCTAGAATAGCTGATAAAAACTGTTGAAGTGCAAAGCTATTAAGCTATTTGCAATGCAGGAGAGAAAGAACTAGCAAGATCTAAGGGAAAAACTAAAGGCAGACTCTCTAGCACCTGTAACAGTTAACCTGAGCTGTGCAGTTATCAGCACCTGTGGCCAAGTGTCAGCCCAGTAAGCTCTGTAGAGTATGCAATAACTGCGTAACACTATAGTACAAATAACTAGATAGGCAGGTGTGTGTGTGTGTGTGTGTGTGTGTGTGTGTGTGTGTGTGTGTGTGTGTGTGCGCATGTGTGTGTGTGTGTTTGTGTGGGAATCATATACTGTGTGTGTTTTAGCATTTTGAGTTGTGTACCACCCTGTAAACTACCCATCACCCTACTTTACTAGGCGTGCTGATGTCCTTGGGACTGGTGAAATTATATATACGCTGTGGCAGATCTGATAACTGTGTAACACTATAGTAGAAATAACTAGATAGGTAAGAGTTTTAATCTCACTACTGGCAATTGTTTGTGGGAGAATCATATACTATGTGGGTTATACCATTTTGAGTTGTGTACCATGTTAAACTTCCCATCACCCTACTTTACTAGGTCTGCTGATGTCTTTCACCTTAGAAGTACCTTGGGATGGAGTAAAATCATGTAAGTGCCATTGTGCATCTGATAACTGTATAACACTATAGTAAAAATAACTAGATAGGTAGGGGTTCTAATCTCAATGCTGCCAACTGTTTGGGTGAAGATCATATCCTATTTGGCTGATACCATTTTAATCTGTGTACCATCCACGCCTGTTTACCACCTCCCAATGGCATTGCTTTATACAGCATGGTAACAGCATCTGCCTCACATGCAGCATGTTAAACCATTGTACACACCATACCAGTCCTCTATACAGATGTCTATGGAATATCTAGATGTATGCAATTGATATGTGGTCTGCGCCCCCTAACAATGCCCATGTGTGTGATATTGTTGCCAAATGTGCCACAGTGAGTGTAGTGACACACATGCTAGCATCAGGCATCATACCTGACTGAAACATCATACTAATGCAATGTCTGCTATATTATCACTTCTCCAGGCTTGTAGGAGCAATATATGACTCCACGTTCTATTTTTGGTGGGTTATCTCACCATCAATGTAGGCATTCAGGACATTACATGTTGTAAAAGGTAATGTGTTATGTCCCATGCATATAATCTATGTGGAGCATGTCATGTGTATGTAGTAGTACAGTACATCTAGGTGGAAATGTACGTTTACTAATCTGTCTATTTCCAACTGTGTTTATGTAAGTGTCCACATCCCCTGTGTCAGTCCTTACTGTGTGTATGCAAAGGATATACCATTTTGTCTCCCCGCTCCACCCGGTGAACTCAGGAATACATACCACAAACCTGTCATACACAGTATCATGCATGCCCTCATCAACTGCATCAGAGTTGAGTGTATGGGAAAGAAATGGCAGGGCCAACAGGTGTTGACAGGTGAATCTCTTGCAGTTAATGTAATGGCTCCACTTGTGAGGGACCTGCTGACAGTACTGCAGTAACCTGTTCTGTATGTATGAGCCTGTGGTACTACACAACACTGAGCTGACCTGTCTGAAGGCTACCTGTCTGTGACAAGGGGTATGTATGCAAGATCACACTGTCTGACAACAGTGTCCCTCACACACTGTTGCATGCATGCACCACTGGTACATGTACATATAAAGCTGTAAATTGCCTATGACACAGTCGGTGTATTTCCAGTCTGCCATACTCCCTCTTGGGAATATCTGCAGGGCCACAGCCTGCAGACACACAGACACCTGGAACACAAACAGACTACAGCATGTCAGACTACACTCAGTCAGTGGTACTAATAGCAATAATGTGTCCTGGCTAATAAGGTACATACACCTGTATGTGTACCCATAACAAATGCAACCAAACAGCACCTTACAAATTATTACATTGCCACACTTTACTATATTCACCCTGTGTATCAGACCCATATTAGCATGTCTCTGCATTGATGGTATGGATGACAGGGATGTGGCATAGGTATCATCATATACACAGGGTGTGGTTTGGGTTTGCCAGAGGCCTAGGCTGGGCCATACGGTTGACATCATGTGTGTGTGTTTGGAGTGGTATCCAATAGATGGGCTGTGCAGAGGTGCTGTGTGTGTCTGGAGGTGCCCTGCCTGTGATATAGATGTGTGTGTTTATGTATGCACACAGTCACTCCATGTGGCTGCCCTATACAGGGGTACATTGGACAGCTGTGGACCGTACATAGCAGGGTGTCCAGTTCATCATCTCCAGTCATGGGCATGGGAACTGGTCCTGCCAGGGGTATCAGTGGTACCACCAGGCCCAAGGCCAGATGCAGTACTGCTTCCTGATGGTAACTGCTGTGTGCTGGATCCGTGTCCCTGACATGACCGGACAGGACCACATGCCCATGGCCTGTCTGGTGTGATGTGGACAGGAATCCTCCCTCAGTAGTGTTGATGTCATTGCCACTACAGGAGTGTGAAGGGGAATGACCCTGTAGACTCTCAGCTGTTGTTGGTGCTGTCCTACATCCACATGGCTGATGCTCATCTCCCACCACACGCTATAGCACAGACATACCATGGCCAAGGATTGCCAAGGTCTCACCCACTGTCTAATCATGACCTCAGTATTTTGATGTGTAGCCTCAACAAGGTCATGTATGTTGCCATGTAAATCAGGAGGAGTTGTATCCACCACCCTGAGTATTTGTCTGATATGGCATTCACTACTTGCCTGTGCATCCATGACAGCCCAAAAGATGCATCTGGTGACTTCTGGTGGCACTTGCGACAATGGATTGACAAGCAGTGGTGCTCCTGCGAGCACCTCTGTCAATCCACCTGTGTGGGACCTCGCCTGCACTCTGGCTATGGCCAGTGTCTACATTCACACCTGCCAGAGTCACAACACTAGCCTGTTCAATGCCACCACCTGCCAACTGTCCATTATTTGTGGCCACTGGTGAGTGGGATGCCAACCAATGGCACATATTCAGTCCCTGACAAACTCACCTGTACCTCACTATTCCTATCATCATTGTCAGAGTCTGCAGAGATAATGACATCAGTTTCCAAGTTGGAGGGAACCCAAACCCCATTGCCACCTGTGAGGGGAAGGCAACATATGTACATTAATACCTGCATGCTGAGGTTGGCTGGTACACACATGCACACATGCACACTTACAGGTGAGGTCGCACAAATCTGTTACACAGACCACACATTACCCAAATGGTGACATGCATGACACAAGGCCCTCAACATCATGCATTTCAGCCAGTTTTACTACATGTAACAAACAATATAGAGCTCTGGGATACGTGATTAGTATTAGTAGGTGATGGCCCTTCCCCAGCATAGACTTCCCACATGTACACATTATTGCTGTTCATCTGTATAGCATCTTGGCAAGTACTACAGGACATACCTCACAACTGTACAGATCCTTGCAGGATGTGTAGATGTCTGGCTCATATGTTTGCTCTGTTTCTCATAACCCCTGTGTTTCTATGATACATAACTGGGATGATCTGAGGAGTGATGTCACTGATTAATGACATACATTTGAGTTTCATACCTCCAAACCAGCAGTAAATGTATGGTCACACAATTCCTGTTACACCACCAACCTTCGAAGCTTACAGTGGCTATGATAAGTGTATACAACTCTGTTGACATGCCATGTTCTTGTAATATATGAGATGACACCACAATAATGCATTCAAATATGTTACCCACCTTTCATGTGACATATGACCTGTGCAATCCAATTGATAAACAAACAAATGTGCTATGTGTAAAATATAATGACTGAAATATGTACAATATGGTGTTTGCATAAGTGTGCAACTGTATGAGTTAATGACTACAAATATGAGGGACACATATGGTCAGTGTGCATAACACTGGACAGTTTAATGGTGTGAGCTCAGTATATCACATGCAGTTCAACACACATATGTGCAACGTTACTTTACTATAGAAATACCATGTATAGGTCTCTCACATTTCTGAGACAACCAAGTATATCATAGTTGTATTCACAAGTAAGATATGAATAGTACAACATACCAGTAGCTGGCCTAGCATTGTCATAGCCAGTATTATTCAACACACACTTCAGTAGTAATCATATGTGAGCCATCCTTTCTTGGGGTGACTCAGGGACCTGGCCTATGATCTATGTCACTGCAGACCAACTCAGATGCTATGGCCATAGGTTCTGATCAGCAATATATCAGTACAGCAAGTCTTGTTGAGACATATATGTTACAGTTCCTATTTCCCATTCTTACATACCTCCTACTGCAGTCCATTACATGCTTACTTGTTTGACATACCTGTTTGTGTTATTCAAGTGTAGGTGGTTATGTCCTGCTTGGTTTTTCTTTTTCTTTTTGCTGTTTCTCTCTTTCTCTCTCTCTCAAGGATGTAGGGTATACATCTGCTTTGCATAGGGAGCAGCTTGTCTTTTGTAGGTAATGCTCAGTGCAGCTAATGGCCTATGCATCAATTGGTGTCCTCTACTTGTTAACTGCATGCGGGACAGCTGTGTTGTTATTCATATAGCCAATGGCATGGCAACACACTCCAGTCATTGAGTATGTCATGTGAGCATTGGCCCTTTTTCTTGCCAGTGAAGAGAACTTCATGGAGGTGTGTGAACAACAGCATCACAGAGGGTATTTGGAAATATCTCTTACAACCAAAACCGCAGAGACATGCCAACAGAATGGGGAAGAATGTTCCAGACATAGGAACAGAATGTAGGTATTGCTGTTATACATTTGGATTAATGCTAGTCTAACAGGGTTTGCATGGACACGGAGTTCCTGGATGATTTTAACTCTGACAGTGTTATGTGTTTGGCATAACTCTCACCTGTAGAGCTATCTGCAGACAGGCCAGAATTTGAACTCCTATGTTTGGCGTGTTCGTCAGACATTTTTTGTCTTTGGAAAATCAGTAACATACTCTGGGGATTGCAGTCAGTAACTGCTAACATCCATTGATGTTTTTGACCTCATATCCCTCAGAAAAGATATGTTACAACTAACCCTGTTACAACAGCAACACTCTCAATTTATAACAGCAATATTTAAAATATGCCTCTGTTTTTGGGCGTCTGTCCCACAATTATGTCAAACTTTGTTCAGATGTCATGCAGTAAGAGGTTAATAAGTATGGTAGATGATTATTTAGTGCCTACATTCCTGACATTATCCCAGTGTTATATTAGACTGCCAGACATGTTATGTGGAAGAGGCCTTATATATGAGAGGAAAGCCTGGACATTCTGTGGGACTCTGTACAGTTGAGAGGTCTGTCTATTTCTGGCAATTGTTGACAGACTTTCAGGATTGTGTAGCAGTGTATTGTGTCAATGTTATTTGGCCTGTGTAGGGAGGGGGTGCAGGTATGTGTTACGGCTCCTTTTCTATCTGCCTGTGCATGCTGCTCCTGTTTCTGGTGGCCTATTGGCTGTATATATTTGTAGTGGCAGACATGTCCCATACCACAACTGGGCATCATAGTACACTGTGAATTGGGCCAGTATACGTGGGAATAGTGTGTGAGTGGCAAACATGTTGAGATGTTTTTATTCACACATTCCTTATACTGCACTGTGAATTAGGCCAGTATATGTGGGGATAGTGTGTGAGTGGCATGTTTTTCTTCACACAACCCTTATACTTTCGGCCACACAGGTAGAAACCGCACTCTCCAAAGCTAGGAATACAGCATCCATGGGACCAGATGACATCCCAGGCTGTGTACTACATGAACTATAAAACGAGCTGGCACCTCACCTAAGTGTCATGTTTAATCATAGCTTCACCTCAGGCTTCGTGCCCACTGAGTGGCACACAGCTACAGTTATCCCGCTCCACAAGGGAGGATCCACCTTGGATCCCAGGAACTACCGTCCCATCAGTCTGACAAGCCTGATTTGCAAGGGCATGGAACGCATTATCATGGAACTTATAAACAAAGACATTGGCAACCTTCAAGCACTAGACCCCACCCAGTTTGGGTTTGTGAAGGGCCGATCTTGTCTCCTGAATCTGATTGACTTCTTTAAATCAGTTTCCAGAGCTGTGGACGAGGGTAAGGCAGTCCACACAGCCTATCTCGACCTCGCCAAGGCCTTTGACACCATCCCCCACTCTGGAATCATAGATAAACTTACTAAGCTGGGCATAAATCCCTACGTCACTCGATGGGTTGCTAACTGGCTTACTGACAGAACCCCGACAGTAAAAGTAGCTGACTCCAAATCCAGCTCCAGACAAGTGACAAGTGGAGTACCTCAGGGTTCAGTCCTGTGACCACTCTTATTTGGCATCTACTTCTCTGAAGTACAGGCCAACACTAAGGGACTCTGGCTAACAAAGTTTGCAGATGACTGCAAACTGGGAGCCATTATTGAATCTCCAAATGATGTGGATATTCTACAAAAGGGCCTTACAGAAACAGATGCCTGGTGCCAGAGCCATGGGCTCAAGCTTAATGCCAAGAAATGTATAGTTATCCCCTTTGGAAAAAAACATGTACCCATGAATTACCACATAGGTGGCAGGGCACTAAACATCGAAAGTGTGATGGTAGACTTAGGGACACAGGTGGACAGTGGTCTCACTTTTGATAACCACATTGCCACAACAGTCAGGAAATCCTTCTATGTGGCACACCTCATCACTAAGGGCTTTTCATCCAGAAAAAAGGAGGTCAATGTCCCACTGTACTCATCCCTCATTAGACCCATTATAGAGTATAATGCCCCGTTTGGTATGTACCTCACAAGACATCTGCAACAGCTTGAAAGTCCACAGAAATACCTCACTAAAAGAATCACAGGCCTAAAGCAGATGCCATATACTGACCGTCTAAAAAACTCCAGCTATACTCTGTGGCATATTGTCTACTCAGAGGTGATCTCTGCTTATCATACAAGGCCATGTCAAACCATGAGCTGTTGGACATGCTCCACTTAAAGAAATCCCAATCCCTCAGAGCCACATGCTCCAGGGATCTAAACCTTGTCATCATGATGAACAAAACATGCTGGAGGGATAGGTTCCTGACCCAGAGAGTCCCCATACTCTAGAAAAGACTGCCCATACATATCAAGCAGAGCGCCTCTTTGGCCCTCTTCAAAAGGAACCTTGATGATTGGATGGGAGATAGGAAATTCACCCCGGGGATCATGTCAGTTGCCCTGCTAGACAGGGGCCTGGAGAAGTAAATATTGTGGGAAGAAATATCCAGGGAATTGTTATGGCTAGGCTTGCATAGGCCCTAGGGCCGATAGCCTAGTATCAACCTATGAACCTATGAACATATGTACTGTTCCTTTGGCTTACTGGTATGTCACTGTGACTGTGGTTGAATTGGTTGTGGGTATGCACTTTCACACTGGTGTGCTGTGACATCCCTGTAGTGTCTGATATATTTGCCAATACATGTGTAATTCCACCTAGCAGATTTTGGTCAGCATTGTGTCAGTCTGACTGTAGTTTGGACAGTGCTTGGTGACATGCTTAGCAGTTGAGTGTAGTTTCCCTAATGTGATGTTATGTCCAGATATTTGTAGGACATAGTTTTGCCTGGCCCCCATAAGTGTTGTGTAATTCTGACATCAGTTGGCTGATGTGAGGATTTCAGTCATTAACTAGTGGGAAGTAATTGATTGTTGGACTTGTGCTATTTCAGTCAATATATGTTAGGACAGACATGAGGGTGTTACTACAGCAACTGTGTCAGCGTATCTACCCCAGTATTTCAGGTATGTCCCTATTTCCATGGCTTTCTCCCC
Source organism: Protopterus annectens (assembly GCF_019279795.1). Taxonomy (NCBI): domain Eukaryota; kingdom Metazoa; phylum Chordata; order Ceratodontiformes; family Protopteridae; genus Protopterus; species Protopterus annectens. Next base: position 1,911,209,011 of record NC_056729.1, read on the forward strand.
CCACTTGTCAGGCCTGGCCCAGGTTCATTGCACTAAATGGTTCTGAGCCTACCTTGGGACTGTCTAGATTGTTACAGTATGTCCAGGTTTATTGCTCGTATTTCTGGTCTGTTCCACAGATGGATTATTTTCATATCCCTGGTAAATCCCTTGTGAGGATCTGAGGATTTCTGACAGTAAATGATGACATACATTTCAGTTTCAGAACTCACATCCTTCAGAACATGTATGCTGAAACAATCCCTGTCACTCTAGCAACATTCTACATTTATAAGAGCGATATTTGAAATGTGTCCCTAGTTTTGTCCCATTGTTCCCCCATTTGGACAGTCTTGGGCCAGGTTTACTGCAGTAAGGAGCTGGTAGGTATGGTTCTGAGGTATGACTCCACTACAAGTTATGAGCATATATATATGCATACATACATAGATACATTTGACTATACATGGGTAATTGCCCAGAGGTGATGTGAGGGAGTTTCATGTTTGTCTTACTGCACTTCATAAGGTGCTGGGTGACATGTTTGGCAGCTGTCAGGGGATTTCCATTCTGTTACATCACTGCGGTCATACCTCTACACTGTCCAGAGGCCTAGACCCTGACCAGATGCATGGCTCATATGTTAGGTCTGTTCCGCAGACAGGTGTTGTCCTTGGCTAATCAATAGGATACTCAGGGGAATGCAGTCAGTAAATGCTAACATCCATTGGTGTTACTGACTTCATATCCCTCAGAAAGTTATGTTACAACAAAGCTGGTAACACTATCAACTATCTACATTTATCACAGCAATATATCCAATATACCTCAGTGTTTGGGCATCTGTCCCCAATTATGTCAGACTTTGTCCAAATGTCATGCACTAAGAGGTTCAGAGGTATATAGTGTCATTATTTATTGCATTCATTCCTGCTAACATCCCACTGATGTCATAGACCCCCAGACATGTAACAAAGAAGCGGCCATAGATATGAGTCCTGAGCCTATACATTCTGTGGGAAACTGTACATTTGAGAGGTTTGTGCATGTCTGCCCATTGTTAAAAGACTGTCAGGATTGTGTAGCAGTGTAGTATGTAGATGTTATTTGGGCTGTGTAGGGAGGGGTACATGTGAGTGTCATGGGCCTATTCCATCAGACTGTGCATGCTGCTCCAGTTTCTGGTTCCCTATTGTCTGTATATGTTTGTACATGCAGACCATGACATGTCCCATAACACCTCATGATTCCCACTACACTATGACTTGGGGCCATATATTTAGGGGTAATGTGTGAGTGGCAAATGGGATTTTGTTGCTCACACTGTCATTATACTGTAGTGTTCAGTTTGCTTACTGATATGTCTCTGTGACTGTGGTGCAAGTTTTTGGAGGTATGCACTTTCACACCAGTGTCTGTTTTCCACTAGTGTTACATCCCTGTAGTGCCTGTTATATTTGCTAATGCATGTGTACAGCCCCAGAGCTGCACTTGGGTAGTGTTATGTCAGTCTGATTGTAGTTTGGACATTGCTCGGTTGCTCATTGTAGTTTCCCTAGTGTTATTTTATGTCCACATATTTGTAGGATGTCCAGGTGTCTGGCCAATATCTTTGGTCTGTTCCCCATAAGTGTCATGTATTCCTGACCCATCAGAGGGATGATGTGGGGATTGAGGTCACTAACTAATGAGAAGCAATTGAGTCCTGGAATTGTGATATTTCAGTTGATATAAGTTATGACATACGGTGCTACTATATCAACTTTCTCAGCTTATCTACTGACGTATTTTGGATATATTCCTATTTTCATGCCTTTGCCCCCCCCCCCACTTTGTCAGGCTTGGTCCAGATTCATTGCACTAAGGGATTCTGAGCACACCTCTCCACTGCCAGGATTTTCACAGAATGTCCTGATGTTTGGCCCATACTTTTGTTCTGTTCCACAATTTATTTGTATTTGTCTGGTAAATCACTGTGATTATCCAAGGATTTATGTCAATAAATAATAATGACATAACATTTCCGTTTCCATCCTCATATCTCTGCTGAAACACACCCTGTCTTCATTATCTGTCCCTATATGTGGCTCATTCTCTGCCCCCCCCCCCCCTTTACAGCCTTTGTACAGGTTTCTTGCACTAACAGATTGAACAGATTGAGAGGGATGGTTCTGCGGTAAAACATTTTTTTTTCCTTCCTTTATATTTTTATACATGTATATCTATATTATGACTCTACTTTTTCATATAAGTTTCATCAGACACACACACACACACACACACACACACACACACACACATATATATATATATATATATATATATATATATATATATATATATGTGTGTGTGTGTGTGTGCGTGTGTGTGTGTGTGTGTGTGTGTGTGTGTGTGTGTGTGTGTCTATATACAACACATGACTGGTTCCACAAAGCTTTCTGTCTAATGTTGTATTCCTCTATTGCATGATATGTTTGCAAAAGCAACATTATTTTCTACAGCTCAGAGAGTGTAGTGGTGCATTCCTCTGTCTATAGTGATCAGTATCATGGGTCTCTCACTTTAGACTGTTTTTTTTTATTAATGTTAAATGACCAGAATGTGTGATATGTTTGCTAAAGCATTGCACTTTTTCACAGCTCAGATGGTGTAGTGGTATTTTGCTGTGATTGTAGAGGATAGTGTCCTGGGTTCGAGACTTGACAGGGCTGACTATTTTGTTGCTGGACAGAACAAGGTCTGATGGATACAGAGTGATTAAGGCACATTTAAGCATATTATACTTATAATTTTTTATTATAAAATAATGTTTATATACACATTATAATTTTATGTTTACCTTCCATGCATCCCCCTATGTGCTTTCATTAAATTATATTCTTGCGTGACTATACTGTATGGGTACTTGTGTTTATATGGGGTTTTCACATCTTTTCTACACTGACATTTCACTTTTGGAACTGCTACACTACCATGGTTGACAAATAAAAGTTGCTACATAATTTAAGTTTACTAAAAAAATTTTAACACTACTTTGACATAGGAGAATAAGTTGTCTGTTTTGTGAGTCAAACCATGAACACCTACATTGAAAGCCACACCTCAAACCCCAACACTCCCTCAGCTTGAAAACTTTACATGTCTATGTGCATTTAGCTCCTATGGGATGTTTAAGCTATGCTAAGTGGACGGCCATAACATGCATGTCCACTTAGCTACACTAAAACATTCCTTAGGCTACTGGAGAAAAAGTTATATATTATTATGATAATATTAGGTTATACTGGTGTGTGCTGTGGTGTTTTGACAACTACTTTGGATTGGATTAATGAAATACTGACATTGGTTTGACTTTCAGGCTTCTATCTTTCAGGGACTATTGCTAATACATATCCTGTTATCTATCAACTTTCTAAGTGTGTGAGGACAATTTTTCAGACATGTCCCTAATGTTGTTTTATTCCCCCCATCATTTGTACTTTTGTTAAGGGGATTAAGAATTTGCACACAACCCTGTATTAGTGCGCCAGATGATGTGTTGTTGGAAGAGTGGGCATCTGTACCACAACAAGCTACGATGAGCTTTGTTAATGTTTTGTCTTCCTATTAGGAACGTATTATATTGACTAATACTAATGAGATTAAACAAATTTGTGAGGAAGTGAAAGCTTTTGATGGACAACCCCAGTATAAGTTTTGTTTGACCAAACTTTCCCAGGATTTGTTATCCTTGGAAAAAAATTTGAAAACTAATAAATTACATACATTTTAAAGAGATTTGACAGATTATGATAAGGGTAAACCATTTGGACTGAGAAAAATGGTAAATTTTTGTTGATGGGCAGCCTGGTGTGGGGAAGCTTAGGAAGAAGGGACCTAGATCGATCGTACAGAGATCCAAGACCGATTATAGTTCATAGGTTCATAGGTTCATAGGTTAGTACTAGGCTATCAGCCCTAGGGCCTATACAAGCATAGCCATAACAATTCCCTGGCTATTTCTTCCCACATTATTTACTTTCCTGGACCCATGTCTAGCAGGGCGACTGACGTGATCCCTGGGGTGAATTTCCTTTCTCCCATCCAATCGTCAAGGTTCCTCTTGAAGAGGTCCAAAGAGGCACTCTGCTTGACATGTATGGGCAATCTATTCCAGAGTCTGGGGAGTCTCTGGGTCAGGAACCTATTCCTCCAACATGTTTTGTTTATTGTGATGACAAGGTTTAGATCCCTGGAGTGTGTAGCTCTGAGGGATTGGAATTTCTTTAAGTGTAGCATGTCCAACAGCTCTGGGTTTGACATGGCCTTGTATGTTAAGCAGAGATCGCCCCTGAGTAGGCGATATCACGACAGAGTATAGCTGGAGTTTTTAAGGTTAGCATAGGGCATCTGCTTTAGGCCTGTGATTCTTTTAGTGAGGTATTTCTGAGGCCTTTCCAGTTGTTGCAGATGTCTTGAGAGGTACATACCAAATGGGGCATTGTATTCTATAATGGGTCTAATGAGGGATGAGTACAGTGGGACAATGACCTCCTTTTTCTGGATGAAAAGCCCTTCGTGATGAGGTGTGCCACATAGAAGGATTTCCTGACTGTTGTGGCGATGTGGTTATCGAAGGTGAGACCACTGTCCACCTGTGTCCCTAAGTCTCTTATCACACTTTCTGTGTTTAGTGTACTGCCACCTATATGGTAATTCATGGATACATGTTTTTTCCCAAAGGGGATAACAATACATTTCTTGGCATTGAGCTTGAGCCCATGGCTCTGGCACCAAGCATCTGTTTCTGTAAGGCCCTTTTGTAGAGTATCCACATCATTTGGGGATTCAATAATGGCTCCCAGTTTGCAGTCATCTGCAAACTTTGTTAGCCAGAGTCCCTTAGTGTTGACCTGTACTTCAGAGAAGTAGATGCCAAACAAGAGCGGCCCCAGGACTGAACCCTGAGGTACTCCACTTGTCACGTCAGAGGAGTATTCGTCTGCTACTGAAATTGAACAAGTACTCACTCAGGGGTCCCCGGTATGTGAAAAATCTAGAGGTTTGCATGACCCTTTAGGAATAAACAACGCAAGGATGGTAGAAAACATAGAAAGAGTGAAAATGTGGAAACACTGTTACAGGTTCTTATACCTCAATAACTGAAGTTTCTAATGTGCACAACATCTACTCTGTTAACCTGACTGATGTGGAATTAAAATTATTGAATAAAGGACTATCATATGTTCCTGGCTTCTTTGTGAATGAAGATTTTTTAGTCAGTGATGTATTGGCATTTTGCCATCTAATGAATTTAAAATTATTTTTTGGTGGACAAGATAACAGTCGGACAAGTAGGGATTTTCAGTTTCGTAAATCCAATTTTCAAGCGCCTATGGATAAATTAGTTTATGTTTTTCAGGAATCTTGTCTTAAAGATCTGCATTTTTAATTAAATGATTCCCGTATGTTAGGTCACAATTTATCTGAAAAGGAACATCAAGCTTTGACAAATCTGAAAAATAATTCTAATATTGTTATTACATCTGCAGACAAAGGAGGAGCGGTGGTGGTCATGGACATTCAATATTATTTGAATGAGGCTTATAGACAGTTACATGATTCCAGTTACTATATGTCTATGCCATTTGATCCTACTATGCAGTTCAAAAGTGAAATAGATTCCTTTTTGGAACTAGCTGCTGAAGAAGGCATTATTGAAGAGGGAACAAAACAACAACTGGTGGTGGATGGTCCCCAGAGGCAGATTTTATATCTGCTACCCAAAATTTACAAATGTTTGGAGAAACCACCAGGTAGACCTATAGTATCTGGTAGGGGTTCATTGACTAAACCCCTTTCAGTATATCTCACACAGTATCTACAGCCTGTACTAAAGATGGCCCATGCTAGACTGAGGGACACCACCAAATTCCTCAAGATTTTGTCTGATTCACAGTTGAAGCCGGGTTGGATGATGTGCACGTTAGATGTTACCGCTCTTTATATTAATATCCCCCATTGGGCTGGACTGGAGACCTTAAAATATTGGCTTGACAAGGTGGACATCTATCTACCCGGCTTCAACACTTAGTTAATTTGTATGGCAGAACACATATTAACCAATAATGTGTTCTACTTCCAAGCTGACTGTTTTTGGCAAACACAAGGAACTGAGATGGAGGCTTCCTTTGCCCTCAATTATGCAGACCTTTTTATGGGGTATCTAGAGGAATTTCTTATTTATGATCCATCACACAATATCTATTTAGGGGAGATGGATATTTGACGTAGGTACCTTGCTGATTGTTGGCTGACATGGCAGGGTGATGTTACGTATTTACTAGAGTTTGTCCAATATCTAAATGAGAACAAATGGGAGATGGAATTTACACTTAACATGCATGATCAGGAGATCCATTTTTTGGATGTCTGAATAACACGCAACTCTGATCATACGTTGTCTACTCAAGTGTTTTGTAAATACCCCCAATGCAACAGTTTATTGGAGGCTACAAGTTTATATCCCTTTCATATCAGAAACATACCCAAATCCCAATTTTTGAGAGTCAGGAGGATTTGTTCAGATCAAGGTACCTACGCATACCATCAACAGGACCTCATTAAAAAGGTCTCGTAATCATGGATATAAGCCAGGCTATGTTATGACAGCCAGTAACTGGGCTGAGGAACAAGATCGAACCAAATTATTGGAATATAAGGTGTGATCAGGTACAGAACAGGAGGTGATTAGGTTTGTGATTACATATGGAAGAAACATCAATGCGACTAGAAATTTTATCAAAAACAATTGGAAGATCCTTTTGGCTAAACAAGAGCTAGCCGGGATATTACCACCAAAGTGTTTATTTTCCTATCGTAGGGGCAGCAATTTGGGGTCATACCTTAGTCATTTCAAATCTGGATTTAAGAAGTCTGTTTTTAGTCAACAAAGTACACTAACTGGGGCTACATTGATGGGGTCCTTTCCCTGTGGGCACTGCTCATTCTGTACACATATGCTTAAAACCAAAGAATTCTCTAATAGGAATACCAGTAAGGTTTATCAGTTTAAATGTGTTGGTAATTGTGGGACGGATTGGGTGGTCTATTTGGCCACCTGTTCCTGTTCCATGTTTTATGTGGGGCAGACGTCTAGGCCGCTTAGGATCAGAATGTTGGAACATTTCAGTGACATAAGAAACCAGCATTTGACTAATGCCCTTTACAAACATGTTCTAAATCATAAAACAGCCAAATTTCATTTTACTGTTATAGATAAAAATTGGGGGGACAGATCCAGGAAAATGGGATGGCACAGTATATTGAATAATATGGAGAAGGCTTGGATCATTAAATTTGGGGGTTTATTTTCTCCTGGCCTGAATGACCATCTTAATTATTGAATAGGATTCAATGTACTGTGCTCTGCCTTTAAATGCTGATTAATCTGCTTAATTATTGTACTTAGAATACTATGTAAGTATTCTTTGAATGTTATGAGTGTATCACTGATGAAGGCCTTGGGGCTGAAACCGGTCTGATTCATGGTTTATGTACTATTATATTAATATTATATATTTTTTCTCATCCTTTGGTGCTGGCCTCTTTTTTGAGTTTGATTGTACTTTTTGGCCTTTGCACCTGCCTTATGTGTGAGTACGTTGTGTGGTAGATATATCAGAATTTACTCATCTATGTCTTTGTTTACGCAATTAGACTTTGCCATTGTGATCAGACTACACCAACCATGGTATGCACATGCACAGTTGTGGATTAAAGCTTAAATGTCTATCTAAACAACTCTAGGTGCTTTGGTCTATTTGACTAATGTTGCCAAATAGGCATGGGTATTTGCCAGTGATAACTGGCCTACCCAACCTACACCCAGGACCCATGCTAATGGTAGGAGGGGTGTATGTACAGCTATTGGCCAGTGTTTGATCACTGTAAAGCCCAGCAGGCTTGGAGCAATACGCTACTGGTTGGCTGGTGTTCAGTTGCCCAACTTGGGTTTTATTGTATAGCTCTGTTGATGAAAGCTGGACATAAAACTAATCAACCTGCCAACCATAAGTAAGAACTGCTACACTTAATGTAAGCTCACTGACAGGATAGAGCTTTAAAGTGCATGACCTGATGGTAAGGAGGAGGAGGATGGATATTCCATGTACCCAGGTGACAAGATGGAAGAGCATTGCATCAAACCCACTTGGCGTGGGATCCAGAGTCTATTACTCATGAGGAGGACAGGCTAGAAATAGTATTGGGATTGTGGTCAGGGTGAAGCTTCAGAAGGCAGTGAGGGATGTAATCAAAATTAGTGACATACTCATTTCATTCAAACTCTAGCCTAATGACAGGGCAGTATTCTTAATTTCAGATTATGCATCACAGCATGGTTGTGATGGTGAGGGAAAGAGTGCATTCAAACAGCAGTTGCAGGACATATTAGGTAAAACAGGACAATATGAATTGGTGTTAATAATGAGTGACTTGAATGCACATATCGGGACAGACAGAACACGATATAAGGACTATGTGGTTCCACATGGGTAGGGCAACAGGAATAAAGGACGGGCTATTCTAGATTTTTGTGTGGCAAATGGTTTGATAGCAGCCAGCACATGGCTCAGAAAGAGTGACAGTCACATGACAGTCACAATGAGGCCAAGAAGTAACTCAGGTAGACTTCCTGCTATTAAGGGAAGTGCTCTGGGTTAGAATCAGAAATTGTAAAGTCATCCCCAGTGAAAGAGTCATCCCAAAGCATAAACCACTGATTGCCACAATCAACTGCAAGCAGTGGCCAGAGAAGGCTACAACAGAGTCAAGGTTGAAGACCTAGAAGTTGACTGGAGAGAAAGCACTACAGTTAAAGGAATTACTCAGGGAGCTAATACCACAAGAAGAAGAGGAAATAGGTGGAGCTGATGACAAATGGCAGCCCCTCAAAGCAGCATGTGTGAGGACTACAGAACAGATATGCAGCTGAGCCAGGTATGCAAATAAGGTGCATGAGGAAAGCTGATGGCTGAATACAGACATGCAAGAAGCCATCAAAAGAAAGGAGTGGGAAATAGAAAAGATAGACCAGGCTAGGAAGAAATACTGGTTGGCTGACAAAGACACTAAGAAAGGAGTTGCAATAGCAAAGAAAAAGGCATCAGAGGTACTCTACCAGCTTTTGGATAGTGAGCCAATAGATGGCACAAAAAATCAAGTTACAAGGCAAAGACAGGAAAGATAAAGAAGACAGTCATAAGGGATAGCAGCAATAACTTGATCACCAGTCCACAGGACTTCAAAGGCAGATGGAAGGAGTACCTCCAGCAGCTTCTGAATGAAGAAAACCCCACAGAAGCTGTACTGCCCTGGCACAACCTATGATGAGAGAAAAGAAAGAGCTCTCAATAGAAGAAGTAAGAACAGTATTAAGGAAAATGAAGTCAGGGAAAGCAGCAAACTCAGATGAGGTCACTGTATATAAGATAAAGATGCTGGGTAAGATAGGGGAGAAATGGCTCCTACTGATACTTTAGCAGTGTGGGGAGAAATGCATATCCCAGATTTATTTATTTATTTATTCATTTGACATTTGTTTACCAGGAAGGTCTAACAAGACATATAGTCCTTTTACAGAGTACAGTTGTTAAGAGTTATAACAGAATTACAATATGCAGTATATACTGAAGTAGCTATTAGCATATATATATATATATATATATATATATATATATATATATATATGGGTCTATGTTGGTTGACTGAAATCTCACAATATCGTACAAGCAACATCGAAACCCATTAAAGCGAAAGTGACCAACATCAAAAGTGCACTTTCGCAAAAGCCGGTCCTCCAAACTGTAAAAAAAAAGCAAAACAAAACTGTGTTAAACAATATTTTACAGGGAGGCAAGCCCCCCTGTGCCCCCCACACTCCCCCTACTTAAATATAATAACTCTGAGATCACACTACAGTGGGGAAAAGTATATATTCCTTTATCCCCACTGCAATGCACTTGGGAGAACTGGCTTTTGATAAAGGGGACATTTAATGTAGTGCACTTTTGCTTAAATGGGTTTGATCTTCTGATTGTCGATAAACTGAGTTTTCGACAATCAGAAGTAGACCCATATATATATATATATATATATATATATATATATATATATATATATATATATATATATATATATATATATATATATATATATATATATATATATATATATATATATGAATATAAGAATGTATATAATGGACTGGACAGGAAGTTAGAAGGGGTATTGGAGGAGATAGGGGAATAGGAGACGTTAGATAGGAGTGGAATAGAGTATTAGCTTAGTGTAGTGTCTTGAGATAGTTAAATAGGTTGTAGTAGTACAAAGAGGTTGTTAGTTTAGGAAGAGAGAGGTATGAATGTGAGACAGGTATTGATATGAGATGATTGTCAGCCAGGGGCAAGCATGAGCAGAGCCAGGTGTCAATTACATGAGATTTGAGAAGTTGTTTGAAGTTACAGTGATTATTAGTAGCTAGGATATGTTGAGGGATAGAGTTCCAGATCTTGGAGATATGGGTAGAGTAGAGTGAGTCTCCAAAAGTGTCATTGGATTTTGTAACTTGAAGTAGAATTTTGTCCGAGAATCTCAAGGATTTAGTATTGGTGTGGGGTTACAGTAGGTTTTGAAGTGTGGGGCAGTTATCTGATTGGTATATTGTGGTATGGGCAGTTGTAAGTTGGCTAAGGGTTAAGACACTGTGTAGTTCACGCCAGTTGTGGTAATGGACAGTAACACAGTGTTGGGATCTATATGGTGATTTAGTGGAGAATCTGGCACTCTTGTTGAGGACTTCTAGTTTGTTTAGATCTGTATTCCTGACATTGGTGAAGATGGGAGAGGCATAAATCAGGGCAAATAGTAGCTGGGTTTTGGTAATAGATTGTCTGGTGGTGTCAGTGAGGTATGCCTTGATTCTATATAGAAAGCCTAACTTGATGTTGGTATTTTTAATTATTTGAGATAGATGGTTATCAAACTTTGTGTTATTGTCGATGGTGACTTTGAGCAGTTTTGTGTGAGATACAGCATCAATCTTGGTTTTGTTTGATGAATAGATAGGAAAGGAGGATAGGCAGTTAGGTGCTTTGCTGTATGAAAATAGCATTAGTTTAGCTTTATTGGGGTTGATGATTAACTGATAGCTAGAGAGCCATGATTCTATGGCTGAGAAGGATTGTTGGGTTATTTCTTGGAGTTGGGGAATGGAAGGTGCAGCATAGATGAGAATGGATTCATCTGTGTACTGTATGATAATGGCGAGGTGGAGAGCAGTGTCAAGTGTATTGGTGATGATAATGAATAGGAGTTGGCTTAGAATTAAACCTTGTGGAATGCCTACTGTGATGGGTAGGAGGGAGGAGAGGTCATGTTGCCATGTGCCAGCTTGTTGCCGGTCAAATAGGTAGTTGGGAAACCATGAGAGAACAGTCTGACTTACTTTTAGGAATGAGACTTCACTGAGGAGCATTTGATGGGATATAATGTCAAATGCCTTGGACATGTCTAGGAGGATGGAAGATACAAATTTCTGTTATTTTTGAACTGGTTGATTGTGCTGGGTATGGGTAAGTAGTTTACTGCTTAGTAGGTTGTCCATGAGTTATAAGTGTATACATTTTTATAATATTTTTGATAGTGGAGGTGATATTGCTATTGGCCTGTAATTTGAGAGTTCTGTAGAGGTTCCATCTTTATGTAGTGGAATGATATAGGATATTTTTCATAATTTGGGCAAGTATTGTTCTGAGGTAGATCAACTGATTAAGGTAGCGTCAGGATAGGAGATAGCATTGGCTGCCAGTTTCAGGAACTCAGCAAGTAATTTCTGGGCAGCGAGAGATGGAGAGTTTGAGTTTGTTGAGAATTTTCTTTATGCTGCTGGTTTCGGCAGGCTTGAGGGAGAAGGCATGGGTGGTAATATCGGCTTCTTTAGGTATGGATAGGAGATAAATACTGTTGCTTTTGGCTAGAGATAGCTTGGAGTTGATGAAATATGTATTGAATTGAGTTGCTATACTATCTGTAATATGTGTAGTGGTGGGGGTAAGAGTTGAGGAATGGCAAGTTTGCTGTAATTATTTTATTGCAGACCCAACATTTTTGAGGATCGTTTTGGTATTTTTGTTGTATTAAGGTATAGTATGTTTTCTTATCACTCCTGATCTATTTTGTGGCATTATTTCATAGCTACAACATTTTTGAGGATTGTTTTGGTATTTTTGTTGTATTAAGGTATAGTATGTTTTCTTATCACTCCTGATCTGTTTTGTGGCATTATTTCATAGCTAGAGCGGTTTTGTTTTTGTTGGCCTGATGTTGTGCCTGTGCTTTATCTCTAAGCATGAATAGTTGTTTGGTATCTTAAATTAACCAGGGTGTATAGTTAGAGTTTGCCCTGGCATTTCTACAGGGTGCTAGACAATTTAGTATGTTGTTAAAGTATTGTACATCACAATCTAGGTGGAGTAGTTTTGGTGGGGTCCAATCATATTGTTGGAGGGTGGATATGAAAGTATGGGAGATAAGTTCTTTTTGTTGCAAATTTGTTTGTACATAGTATTTTTTGGGGGGTGCAGATGCTGTCACAATAGGTGGGTGAGTAGATGGTCCCTGAGTCTATCAGGGAGGCAGCCTGATGGATGGGTCAGTGAAGGTTTGTTGGCAAGATTCCAATCCAGTCTGTTTTTGTTTATTCTAGTTGTAGATTGTATTAGCTGGGAAAATCCATACAGGTTGATGAAATTTGAGGGGTTATCTGAAGAACAATTGAGCCAGTCAGTATTGAAGTCACCTATTATTACGGTTTCTGATTAAATGTTACAGATGTCCATTGTAGAAAGTCCTCAAATAGGGATAGGTTGTTGACAAGAAGGATGTAGATTCCTATAATGATTATGTATTTATTGGAGTTAAGTTTGAGCTAGGTAAATACTATCTCAGCCTTATTCTGTTCTGGAGAGTTTGGTTCTAAACATTCTAGTTTGAGTGTATTTTTATAAATTATAGCTATAACCTCCCTCCCATCTGTGTAGTCTGTCTAGTTGGTGAATGTTATAGCCAGGGGTTAAAATTTCATTATTTTTTTATGTGGGGTTTCAGTCAGGTTTCAGTCATAATTATTATGTCACTGGAATAGTGCAAAATCTGTGACTTTTAATTGTTAACCTTCTAACATTCATGATGATCAGTAAAAGGTCAGATCCATTATGGGATAAGTTAGAGGTTTTATGTGTATAGGGGTTGGGTTGTGCATGGGGTCCTTGTTGAGTGGTGTTAGGGACTGGATTTAGATAAATGTCACTGCTAGTTTGAGGTGAGACATTATATGCAGGAATGGGTGCGAGTGTTTGAGAGTTAGTCTAGCATATTCGCGAAGCAGATAGGAAGTGGATATTTGATATGCATATCAGCAAGCAAAAAGTTCTGTCTTGGAGGTATTAAAGAGGTTTGATGCTATGTGAATGTTTTGTGTATAGTGAGGGCTGTTGTTAGGAATGGAAAGATGCTAGCAGTTTTGTTATTGATTGTGGAAGGATGCTAGAAGGATGTGATTAGGAAAATTATGAGATGTGTGAAAGAGTAACACCACTGTGTTTAGGACATTCAGAATTATATTTGGGATGTTATAAATGGGGTGAATGGGATTGGCCTGGGTATAAGAGATGTGACAGGATGAGAGTAGAAGAGGAGATGTGATATAGGGTTTAGTCAGGTGGTTGTGGGTGGTTGTGCAGTGGAGCTTGTGATTGGAGAATTAATGTGGATAGGTGTGGTTTGGGTAAAGAAATGTGGAAATAGTAGGGGTGTGTGGCATTCAGGGGCAGGGTAGGGGAGCAGAGTGAGCTCCAGCATAGTAATGGCGAATGGAGCAGGCTGAGCAGATCATATGTCAGACCTGGTAGAAAAAAATACAAGAACAGAAAAGATGAAAAAGTGAAGCTACAAGTAAACTGTGATAGCCTGGATAATGAAGGTAAGTGAGAGAAACAACAGGTAATAGAGGGCAGAGTGGTGACAAGGAGGGATAGAGTAGAGTTAGATAAGATAGTGGGATAGAAAGAAACTAATAATTGTTTACAGGTAATTGGTGACGAGGAAAGATGGCAGCAGGAGGTTGGTTTTAGTTTGGTGATGTGCTTTCAGCCCTATATGTATAGGTTAAATTGCAAAAATATCGAATCAGATAGAGACATACATTAATTGTGGATGCTGGCTTGTAGATCTTTTGGCAGTGTAGAGAGCTACTTTTTTATGCTGGGCAGCCAGATGAGAATGCCCTACTGTGGATGAGTCTGTCATTATTGCTGGTTATCTTGAAGATTGAATTTCATGCTATATTGAATAGAAATCAAACTCAGGCCTTCCCCATAACAGGCAAGAATTCTACCACTGAATCACCAAACATTTGCCATGATGACATTCTAGATGACTGGAGAATAAGTCTACTAGTGTCAGTGTTCAAGATCAAGGGGAACATTCACAACTGTGGGCAGTACAGAGGTGTCAAACTCCTGTCATATTGAATGAAAGTTCTGGAGAGAATGATTGATAAACAAATACACAGACTAGTAGAAACTACGATGGGAAATGAGACATTTAAATTCAAATCTGAATGCTGCGTAACTGACCTGATTTTGCAGTGAGACAGATAGTTGAAAAGAAGTTATAGATGAGGACAGAGTCCAACTTGTCATTCCAGGACTTAGAGAAATATATGACAAGGTCCAAGAAAGATGATTTGGGCAGTCCTGTGGTGGTTTGAAGTCTCAGAAGCATTGGTATAATTAGTGCAGGCTATGAACAAGGGCCCAGTTCTTTCAGCAGTATTCAGTCTCACAGAGGGTTCCCAGTGGGAGTGGGTGTGCATCAGGGTTCAGCTCTGCGCCCACCGCTGTTCATACTGGTGATGGACTTAAACAGGTTGGAGGGAACAGAACAACAAAGTTGCTGCATGCGGATGATGTGGCATTACTTGCTGACAATAAGAAAGAACTTCAACAAATAATACGGGAATGAAATGAAAACTTGAAGACATATGGGATAAAGCTGAATGCAGATAAGACAATTGTCATGGCAGCAAATGGGGGAAATCAGGAGAAACTGAGAATTTAGATAGAAATAGTCGAACAGGTTAACAGCTTCAAGCATCTAGGAGGGGTGGTTGAGTAGAAGAGAAGTCTGAATGAGGAGGTCAAAGCTGGAATCAAAAGGGTTGAAGCCCACTGGCCCAAAGCATCAGGTGTAGTATATGACAGAAGAATGCCAAAGAAGCTGAAAAGTAAGGTGCACTTAACAGTGGTTCAACCAGTACTACTGTGTGGTACAGAAACCTGGGCAGTAAAGGCAAAGCAGTTGAGGAAGCTAGAGGTGATGAAAATGAAGTGCCTGAGATGTGGGGTAGGATGCAGACTATGGGACAGACAAGGAAATAAGGGCATAAAAGCAGAAGCCAAAACAGGTCCAATTGCAGAAAAGGTCAAATACAAAAAATGATTGTTTGAGCGCATGCAGGAAAGCAGACTTGGGACAGACAAAAAAGAAGGCAAGAGGAAACAAGGGTATCCAGCAAACAGGTGGATGGATTGTGTTAGGCAAGACCTGTGACAGCCAAGCATGAGTGTCAAAGAAGGCAGGAGAATGGCAATGAATCGAAAGAGAGACTGTTGACATGACACCCTGATCCCATGTAGAAAAATGGGAAAAAGGGGGATAATGATGATCTATCTAGCTAAATCCATCTATAAATCTAGATACACATACAGATATAGATATAGGCATAGATATAGATATAGATATAGATATAGTTACAGATATAGATTAAGACATAGATATAGATATAGATATAGATATAGATATAGATATAGATATAGATATAGATATAGATATAGATATAGATATAGATATAGATATAGATACAGATATAGATATAGATATAGATATAGATATAGACATAGATATAGATATAGACACAGACATAGATATAGATATAGATACAGATACAGATATAGATATAGATATAGTTACAGATATAGATAAAGACATAGATATAGATACAGATATAGATGTAGATATAGATATAGATATAAATATAGATATAGATATAGATATAGATATAGATACAGATACATATATAGATATAGATATAGATATAGATATAGATATAGATATAGATATAGACATAGGTATAGATATAGATACAGACATAGATATAGACATATATATAGACATAGATACAGATATAGATACAGATATAGATATAGATATAGACACAGATATAGATATAGATATAGATATAGATATAGATACAGATATAGATATAGATATAGATATAGTTACAGATATAGATAAAGACATAGATATAGATACAGATATAGATGTAGATATAGATATAGATATAAATATAGATATAGATATAGATACAGATACAGATATAGATATAGATATAGACATAGATACAGATACAGATATATATATATATATATATATATATATATAGATATAGATATAGACATAGATATAGATATAGATATAGATATAGATATAGATATAGACATAGACATATATATAGACATAGATATAGATATAGATACAGAAATAGATATAGATATAGAAACAGATATAGATATAGACATAGATATAGATATAGATATAGATATAGATATAGATATAGATATAGATATAGATATAGATATAGATATAGATACAGATAAAGATATAGACATAGACATAGATATAGATACAGATATAGATATAGACATAGATATAGACACATATATAGATATAGATATAGATATAGATATAGATATAGATACAGATATGGATATAGATATAGATACAGATATAGATATAGACATAGACATAGATATAGATATAGATATAGATATAGATATAGATATAGATATAGATATAGACATAGATATAGACATAGATATAGATATACATATAGATATAGATACAGATATTGATATAGACATAGATATAGATACAGATATAGATACAGACATAGATATAGATACAGACATAGATATAGATATAGATATAGACATAGATATAGATATAGATATAGATATAGATATAGATATAGATATAGATATAGACATAGATATAGATACAGATATAGATATAGACATAGATATAGATACAGATATAGATATAGATATAGATAGATATAGATATAGATACAGATATAGATATAGACATAGATAAAGATATAGATATAGATATAGATACAGATATAGATATAGACATAGACATAGATACAGATATAGATACAGACATAGATATAGATACAGACATAGATATAGATATAGACATAGATATAGATATAGATATAGATACAGACATAGATATATATATATATATATATATATAGATATAGATACAGATATAGATATAGACATAGATATAGATAAAGATACAGATATAGATATCGCTATAGATATAGATATAGATATAGATATAGATATAGATATATATATAGATATAGATATAGATATAGATATAGATAAAGATATATATATATATAGATATAGCTGTAGATATAGACATAGACATAGATACAGATGTAGATCTAGATATAGATATAGACACATATAGATACACACATAGATATAGATACAGATACACACATAGATATAGATACAGATACACACATAGATATAGATACAGATACACACATAGATATAGATATAGATATAGATATAGATATAGATATAGATATAGATATAGACATAGATATAGATATAGATACAGATATAGATATAGATATAGATGTAGACATAGACATAGATATAGATACAGATATGGATATAGACATATATATAGATATACATAGATATAGATATAGATATAGATACAGATACAAATATAGATATAGATATAGACATAGACATAGACATAGACATAGATATAGATACAGATACAGATATAGATATAGACATATATATAGATACAGATGCAGATATAGATATAGATATAGATATAGATATAGATATAGACATAGATATAGATACAGATACCGATACAGATATAGATATAGGCATAGATATTGATACAGATACCGATGCAGATGTAGATATAGATATAGATATAGACATAGATATAGATATAGATATAGATACAGATACAGATACAGATATAGATATAGATATAGACATAGATATAGATACAGATGTAGATATAGATATAGATATAGATTTAGATACAGATATAGATATAGATATAGATAGAGACATAGATATAGATATAGATACAGATACAGATATAGATATAGATATAGATATAGACATAGATATAGATACAGATATAGCTATAGATATAGATTTAGATACAAATACAGATATAGATATAGACATAGATATAGATACAGATATATATATATATATATATATATATATATATATATATATATATATAGATATAGATCTAGATACAGATACAGATATATATATAGATATAGATATAGATATAGATTGAGGCATAGATATAGCTATAGATATAGACATAGACATAGATATAGATATAGACATAGATATAGATATAGATATAGATACAGACATAGACATAGAAATAGATATAGATATAGATATAGATATAGATATAGATATAGATATAGATATAGATATAGATATAGATACAGATATAGATACAGATATAGACATAGATATAGACATAGATATAGATATAGATATAGACATAGACATAGATATAGACATAGATATAGATATAGATATAGATATAGACATAGATATAGATACAGATACAGATATATATATATAGATACAGACATAGATATAGATATAGATATGGATATAGATATAGATATAGACATAGATACAGATATAGATACAGACATAGATATAGATACAGATATAAATATATATATAGATACAGATATAGATATAGATATAGATACAGATATAGATATAGATACAGATATAGATATAGATATAGACATAGATATAGATATAGATATAGATATAGATATAGATATAGATATAGATATAGCCATGGATATAGACATAGATATAGATACAGATATAGACATAGATATAGATACAGATATAGATATAGATACAGATATAGATATAGATATAGATATAGATACATATATATATATATAGATACAGATATAGATATAGATATAGATATAGATATAGATATAGACATGGATATAGATATAGACATAGATATAGATACAGGTATAGATATAGATATAGATATAGATATAGACATAGATATAGATATAGATATAGATATAGATATAGATATAGATATAGATATAGACATGGATATATAGACATAGATATAGATATAGATATAGATATAGATATAGATATAGATATAGACATAGATATAGATATAAATATAGACATGGATATAGATATAGACATAGATATAGATACAGATACAGATATAGATATAGATACAGATATAGACAGATAGTAATACACTGCATACTGCATTGTCTTACATACTGCCTTGTCTTTTACATAAAATAAAATATGCAAGGTAGTATTAATGCAGATATACTTTAGGGGATGCATTGCTTATACATTTAAAGTGGTTTAGTATAAATTATACTTCCATCATGGCACATGCCCCTCCTCCCAACATTCCAAATAGAAGTGGGTTGTCTCATAATAAAAAACTTAAACTTCTTTTTTAAGAAACTTCTTGCATATATCTGATTTACCCCTTGGTGACATCAGTGTAGGCTTAACACAGGGATGCATCCATAGTTTGCAGTGAATACATTATTTTATATAGATATAAATATATATATATATATATATATATATATATATATATATATATATATATATATATAGACACATACATTCACACACACACACACACACACACACACACACACACACACACACACACACACACACACACACACACACACACACACACACACACACACACATTTACATGGCAGTCACATACTCACAAGTAATGGAAACCTAGTATAATAAAACATTCCAGACTATGATAGTGAAATGAGCATAAAACCCTCCATTAGGTGCTTAACAAATAAAAAGACATACCTTTGCCCCTATAATTGTTCTTAATGAAAGTTTCAGTAAAGGACCAAAACATACTCAGATACGAAATTCACAAAGGACTGCCATTTTACTGTTAAGGATTTTTAGCCAGCTCACTTTTAAATATGAGTGAATGAAAGTTCCGTCATAACATATGACATTTTGATGATGCTAAATTTGCAGAGAAAAACTGTTGCTTTATCCAGAAAGATAAGCAGGATTTTTAGCTCTAAAATCTCAACAACTCAGCAAATTTATCATTAGAATACGATGGAATATATTTCTCCTTCCCTACCTTCTTTCTGTCCAGCCAGTTATCCCAGTGCCCCTTTCTACCCCTGGGCCTAGCTGATCGTCTTTTTGTACCATATATTTCTGCATATCAGCTGGGGCTGGCATAAATCCTAAGAGCATCTTGGACGTGGTGCAATCAACTGCTTTATCTTTTACTTCTTGGGAGAGGTTATGGCCTACCATTATCTCACTGCCCTACCACTAAACTTGTTAACATGTGTAAGAGCTACTGCCCTTATTGAATCATCCCACCCCTCATGGGACATTTCTGATGAAAGTTGTCCCCCATGATGGGAATGCCTGTCATTCCTTGCCAATGCCTCAGATAACTGAGTCACTAATTGAACCAAGGTCACCTGAAACATTGTTAGGGCTTTATTCCCCCATACCATAGCACTGGCTAATATATTCTTGCACATTATGTACTCCTCATCCTATGCAGAAAATATGTACAGTCCCCTAGTAATACAAAGAATATAATTCAACATGCCCAAGTGTGTTGCTGAAATGATGTGGAATAAAACAGTTGTGCCCTGTTAGAAAATAGTATATGTTGAGAGTTCTCTTTGAGAGTTCTTAAGAAACCCGAAATTGAATGATTATAACATATTTAGGTACACAATGGTCCAAAGGCTATTTTCTACTCTTAAAAGACTTTAATGAACACATCCTAAAATAAACCACAGTAGCTTGTGTTCATTAGCATGTGGAATTTTCATCATCCTAAGTCTGAAGTTAGAAAAAAAAATCTGCCACTGTTGAAATATATACATGTAATTTACAACCAATGTAAAGTGAACCCAGTAAAGCTATCATCCAGGCATGCACTATATTTTGCACCATCAACAAAATACATATATTCACATTAATGTAAAAGCATGTATGTTATAATATATCAGATCGTGAGATTGAAATGCCTGGAAAACCATACAGTTTTAACCCATTTACACACAAATGTACAACATATATATATATATATATATATATATATATATATATATATATATCTATATATATATATATATATATATATATATATATATATATACATATATATGTATGTATACACATCATATAATTGATTTACCATTTCATCGACTTTCATATCATTGAGATGACAATGTCGATAATTTAA
This sequence comes from Protopterus annectens, assembly GCF_019279795.1. Classification (NCBI taxonomy): domain Eukaryota; kingdom Metazoa; phylum Chordata; order Ceratodontiformes; family Protopteridae; genus Protopterus; species Protopterus annectens. Next base: position 1,911,230,515 of record NC_056729.1, read on the forward strand.
AAACATGAACAACCGGAACATTGGATTTTCTCTCTGGGTAAGTAACCACTTGGCCACCAACAGATAAAATAGAAACATAACAAAATTAAACCTACCAAAGTGGGGGACTTTGCCTCCACACTCCCCCAACTAGATATACCATCTCTGAGATCGCAAAACAGTACATAAAAGGGCAAAGTTCGCCATGGTGGCCAAGTGGTTACTTATCAGACAAGAGAAAACTATGTTCTGCATGTTCATGTTTTTAACCTTTTGACATTGTCGTCCTAATGATATGAAAGTTGACAAAATGGTAAGTTGACTATATAAAGGGGGACAACTATATACATATCATATATGTGTGTGTGTGTGTGTGTGTGTGTGTGTGTGTGTGTGTGTGTGTGTGTGTGTGTGTGTGTGTGTTTCTCTCATATTATATATTTAACAAGCCATACATCAGTTCCCCTTTGAGAGTTCTTAACAAAACTTTCAGAAAACTCTAGTAGCCTACTCACATACCAAATGTTTCTATGGGCTTAAAGAACTGAAGAATGCCTCAATACTGAAAATGTCTGCAGCACGTCATTCCTCTCATCATGTCGAATATATGCTATTGAGTTAGATTTTAATGATTCAATGACAGCTTTATAAAGATAAATTCTGGACATGTCCAGCCTTTGACAAACGGAGAAGAAGCCATATATATTATTTATTTTATTTTACATTTGTTAACTGGGATAGTCCAACTGGATACAGGTCCATTTTCAGCGGAGGCCTGGGGAGGAAAGTTCCACATGTGGATAGATACAGAAGAGTTAACAGTAGCAGTTTTTATACAGTTACATATAGATACAAGCTATAAAATTATTGGAATACATACTTACTTAAAAACTTTACAATATTAATTTTCTTGTTAGAGCATAAACAGTTTTAGTGGTACAAAGCTGAGTAAGGTAGCATATCATTCAGTAGTACAATACGTCAGAGTGAGATAGTTAATGTTTCAGACTTTTAGGACTGTTTCTACAGGTAGCGAGACAGTAAAGTGAATGGTGAGATGGTTAGTCAGGGTTTGTACCTTGTACCCTTGTACCCTGATTTGTATACATATATATATATATATATATATATATATATATATATATATATATATATATATATATATATATATATATATATATATATATATATGTGTGTGTCTGGCGGTATATATATGTATATATATATATATATATATATACATATATATATATATATATATATATATATATATATATATATATATATATATATATATATATATGTGTGTGTGTGTGTATATATATATATATATATATATATATATATATATATATATATATATATATATATATATAATATACCTCAAATGGAATCAGAGTATAATGTAAAAAACTAGACTATGATAATAAAATGCCAGTGAAAAATACACTTGCTACCATTGTACAACACATTGTAAGAACACCCTGAATCCATTCACTACTTAATTGTATACTTCATTGCATATCGGAGCTCAAGGCAATAAAAGGGCCATATCAACCCTAAGTTTATCTTCCTAGTGTAATAGACCTTTTCTCCAAAGACATTCCCTGGGATTCAATAAACTCTGTGTAGACTTCTTGCAAAGCCTACTTGGAGTTTACTGTGTGTGCAGTGATTCCTGGTGAGCATCAGTGCTCATTACATATTCATGCTGCACATCGCATTTAAATATAAATAAGCAAGGTTTCGTAAGCAAACACAGATAGCAATCCTGTTTAAATTAGAACACTGAAGGTCTGAGGTTTTGTGCAGAATGCCACAATAATCACCAGGGCCTAACAGATAGCTCTCAGTATCTTAGTGCAAGACATATGGACAAAGGTCAACATAATGGGGGAGGGGCGATGACCCAGAAATAGGGACTTACTTGACATATTTGCTCTTTAGAAATGTGATAGAATAACCAGGCATTTGTTTAAGATGTGTATTCTGAAAGAAAGTCTTGATAGACATGGTGGTGCAGCGGTTAGAGTTGTCACCTCACAGCAAGAGGTTCTCCCATTTGATTCTTGCCTGGAGTGCCTTCTGTGTGGAGTCTGCATGTCCTCCCCATGATTGAGTGACATTAAAGACATGCAGGTACGTGCAAGCGTGAATGAACATGCATCAGGCTGGCAACTCAGCACTGTAAAAATCCACTGCCACTCATGAGTGGACCGGAGTTCCGCTGTGGTGACCCCTAACCGGGAAAAGCCAAAAGTCTCGTTATTCTGAAAGATTTGAACTCTGAAACTCAAATGTTTGTAATTATTGAGTCACATCATCCTCATATCATCCCAGTGATAATTCACAAATTTGATAAGGAACACACCAAAAGATATAAATGCAAGACCTAGACATTTTGTGAAGATCTGGACAGCTGAGAACTATGATTGTTAAGCATATGGCCCAAACGTAGTACAGAACAGTGTATCTACAGTGCAGATGATTGTGAAATCCATTCCTGGCATTTTGTACTAAAGTTGTATAAGTGATCCATAAGGGTAGATGGACTGCCATGTAAAATAAACACTCAGGGTAAGTGTGTATTGAATAGGGACACACAGATGAATTGTAGAAATGAACACAGGAAAAGAGGACAGGTGAAACAGCCTAATGTACAGCAGATGAGGACATGTCAATTGAAGATGGTTGTAGCAACAACATCAATCACATATCAAACTGGTACAGTAAGGACTACACAGTGAAAATGTGTATTATGTGATTGTCACACAAGGTGACATAACAATGGGGAGGATGTCTGTCTGAGATAAGTGTCCTTACGTAAATAATGCAGAGAACATCTATCAGGGATGTTACACACAATGGGGGTAAGGTGCATACTGTGAAACTGTGCAAACTGATTTGCTTGAATATGAGTATAATCTCAACAGAGGTCTCCAGCAAGATGGACACAGGTAAAAGCTCATGGACACATTAAAAGAAGCAAACACATTCACAGACAATTTTGGAATAATACCACCAGTATTCCCATGCCTCTGAAATAAGATATGTGATTTACAGTGATCAGAGATGATTCTGCGCAAACACACTTGTACAACTATTGTGATACATCCATACTGCATGAGGGTAATCATGCACACTGTCCTAGCACTGTAACAGACAACTCGCTGTGGCAAAGGTGGTACACATCAGTTATACATCACTGGAAGATGTGTAGGAATATATATGAAGAAGGGTACATTGTACTCAGTTATTGGTGCTATGAAGGCTGTGAACTATGAAGGTATTATGGCATGTGATGTGGACATTCTTCACAAACTCAGTAGTTGTGCTACATAAAAGGGAGTAAGTCAGCACTATGGCCACATGCTGGTGGACATTCCATATACCATCTACCCCAGGACAAAGGGCACATACCTATTGATCTGATTAGTGAGTGCGATGTCTACATTATACTTGAGTTGTGTGCTTCTTTATCTGATGTAACAAATTCCCTCATCTTTTTGTGTCATTGCAGGTGGTCTCATGGCTGTGGCAGCAATCTTTGGTGTATGTTGATACTGTCTGTATTATATTAATAGCATAGATAGTATCAACATACACCAAAGATTGCTACTGTCTGTGTTATATTAATATCACAGCTGGAGCCAGTGATTGCCCACAAGCTGTAGTCCTTCAGGCAGCTGTTTGAATACAGGATGTGTATGTCATTCATGATGTCTGTGATTTAAATAATGGACAGGAAAGGGGCTAACAGACACTACTGTTGTATGGACTTCATCACTGGAACTGAGATGTAGGTCACCACATATTTCAACATATTTACACACAATGTATGTGATAAAGTGGTCTCCCCACTAGGTGATATAGGTGTTTATGGCCACGTCTGACAGTGTTGAATAAATACCTCAGTGTGGATTTCTGTCAAATACATTGTGCTTGTCTAGTTCAAAAAGATGATAGTGTTTTTGTCATGCATGCCCTCAGTGATCTCTTTCAGGACATCTAACTGATGCAACAGACATGATGTAGCATTAACAGCTCACACAGCTCTGTTGCATATAGCCGGATTATTATTAGTGTCCATTTAGAAAAGTGCCATGATAACATGTTGGTCTACCTCACAGATGACAGTCAGCATGTGTCTATACATTTAATCCTTGGGTGTTACCCCCCTCAAATTCAGATGGATGCATGCTGATGTACACCCTTCTACAGGAACATAGTCTATGTGGAGGGTGTGTTGAAGTGTGTATTCAACTGCATCAGGAAGGTGTATGTGCTGAGTCACACAATATGTGATCTGTGATGTTTTCACAGCCCATTACTTGTGTGTCATAGGCCTGGATGAAGGTAAGGCAGTGTATACTTCCTGTCCTGTTCTGGTCTAGGGTTTGGACACAACCCCTCATGCAGATATCTTTGAGAAACTCTCCGACCTAGGGATTAACCCTTATGTCATGAGATGGGTAACCTGTTAGCTCACTGACAGAACACATACTGTGAAAGTTGGTGAATTAACCTGTACCAGTACAGCTGTAACCATTGCCACACCCCACGGATCTGTACTTGCCCTTTACTATCTGGAATCTGTTGACAGTTCAGGCTTACCACTTTTACTGATTCTTACATATTGAATTGTTGAGTCCACCTATGATGATAACATACTACAGGGGGACTAACACAGACAAATGATTGCTGACAAATCCACATAGTCTACAAATTAATGCAAACATTTTCTTTATGTTGTCTTTCTGAAAAGTGGAATTCCTTCCTAATTACAGCATTAACAATAGTTTTGCTCTGCTGATATCCAGTGATTCAAACACTGAGAATGCACTTAGATAACAATCTGATCTTCAACCACCATGTGTGAACACTGTTATTGAAAGCCTGTGTTGTGCACATCATAAGTCATGCCATTGTATTCAGATCTTAGGATTATGTTACAGTACTGTATTCAAATCTCATCAGAACACTAATAGAGTATAATGTTCTCTTTTGCATGTACTTCACTAGACACATGCAGCAGTTGAAGAGACCACAAGGGTTTCTCACCAAGAAAACACAGGGCCTACAAACCATGCCACGATGTGTGCAGATATAATGAAAACAATGTCACTGTAATCTGTATTGTACAGGAGGAGGTGACTTCTACCTTGCCTCCAGGCCAGACTCTGACCCTGAACAAGAATAAAAAAAATGAATCCAGAGTACAGTCAAGTGCAGGAAAAAATGTGCAAAGGTAAAAGTATAAACTGCATGTAGACTTACAGAGCAGAAACTTTAATAAAACAACAAAAAAGCAAAGGTAAGCTTTTTCACGACTCACAGGTCGCTTCTTCAGACAATTGTACTTACTAAAAACATTCATTTAAATAGTAGCTTACCATCACAGCTTAAAATCATTAACCAGTCTCTGAACCTGCCCTGGTGGGCATAGTGCACATGCACAAATCAGGTATAGCTGATGACATCAGCATTTTCTTTTGAGAAGAATATGGTAATAACAGTGTTCCCACATCCAGGTGTAAAGGCTCTTGTGTAATATCTGTATTTAAGACAAGTTCCACAGCTCAAGTCTGATTTGGAGTGTCTCCGACAACTCTTTTTTGCTGATGATCAGTGCAGTGTCTTTGAGGAGAATATAATAATAATAGTGTCCCACATGGTGGTGTAAAAGGCTCTCTGTAATATCAAGCAAGTACACACAAACCACACACACACAGACACACACAGACACACACACACGCACACACACACATGCACACATACACACAAACACACACACACACACACACACACACACACACACACACACACACACACACACACACACACACACACACACACACACACCTGTGTTGACTACAGTGAGAGTAGAACCCTTACCTATTTAACTACACAAACTACAGAACTCAGTACTTTATGCAAGAACCATAGCTCAAGCCTGTATCTCAAACAACACTTTATAGCTGATGACATCAGCAGTGTCTGGTGAGGAGAATATGGCAATTACAGTGTCCCACATACTGGGTAATGTCAAGCAAGTGCGCGCACACACACACACACACACACACACACACACACACACACACACACACACGCACACACACACACACACACACACACACACACACACACACACACACACACACACACACGCACACACACACACACACACACACACACACACACACACACACACACACACACGCACTCACTTCCCAGTTAACTACAGTGAGAATGGAACTCCTACCTATAAAAGTACACAGACTACAGAACACAGAACATTGCACAAGAATACAACTCAAGTTTGACTTGAAATGTCTCAAACAACACTTTATAGCTGAAGATATCAATGGTGTCTGGGGTGACTGGTAAGGAGACTATGGCAATAACAGTGCCCCACATGCTGGTGTAAAAAGCTCTCTTTCATGTCAGACAAGTGCACACATACACCCCAGATGACTGCAGTAAGAATAGATTTCCTAACTATTTAAGTACACAGAGTTTTAGGGACACACATAGATAGTAATCTAGCCTTTGAGCATCATGGGTCTACAGTGGTAAGGAAATCATGCTATATTGCACAACTTATAAACAATGGTATGGCATCTAAGTCCAAGGAAGTCACTGTTCCACTGTATTCAGCATTCATCAGATGTATCATTGAATATAATGTCCCCTCTGGTATGTACCTAGCCAGGCATATACTACAATTGGAACATCCACAGAGGTTCCCCACTAAAAGAATACAGGGCGTAAGTAAAACTGTCCTATGCAGACCATGTCAAAGCTCTATCCCTGTATTCTGTTTCCTACAGGCTTTTGAGGATAGATCTATGCCTGGCATACAGGGACTTGTCTGACCCTACTCTAATGGATCTCCTGCATATCCACAAAACAAGCAGCACTAGAATTACCAGTTCTAAAGACTTAAACCTTGCCTGTGATTTAAATATATCCTGCTGGAGGGATAGATATGTATTCCAGAGACTACCCCTTCTATGGAACAGGCTCCCCATCCATGTGAAGCAGAGTTCCTCCTTAATCCAATTCAAGTGCAACTTGGACAATTGGATGGAAAACCAGAAAATCATCCTTGGTTTGGCACCTATGTCTTTAATGGACACAGGTAACCTGTAAATGGTTCATCTCCCAAACCCCTGCTTACACTTATCTAGGGTATCAGAACTTGTCAGGGATTTGGGATGCATGGTTAGGCTTAAAAAGGCCCTTACTGTCATTAGCCTAGTAAACACTTATGAACCTATGAACCTATTTAAGTCCTGTAAAATCTGCAAGATATGTTCTTTGTGGTAATTTAATGTGTCAAACTGTTTGACCTTTCTCTGTGAATGTAAAACTGAATGAAAGGAAAAGAGCATGCAGGATGCTTGCAACTGAAATGTAAAGTCTGTCTGGGGAATTCAATAAAGCTTACACACTATTTTTTCATGTGCATGTTGTGGTGTGACACAAACATGAGAGCAAACAATTTTAGATTCAGTAAATTCCAACTAGAGGTGCACAATCATGTACATGCATGCACAATTACGGAATCCTTTGTGCAATGCAAATTTCAGCATAAGTAGCTGAAATTTTTGCAAATGAACAGAAACAACATGGTGTAGCAATCTAACAACCTGTCACACATCTGTGTAGACTCCATGTCCATGTTGATAGTGTACACAGAAGTTTTCCAGGCATAGGAGCCTACACAGAAGCGAGGAGATAAAAAAGTCCAAAAATCTGGACAGAATTCCACTATAAAATTAACAAGCCCCATATAATGGTTGATGTATACACTGTGGATGTCCAAATGCAGCAGGGGGTGTGTCAGATTACTATAATTTTTTTTTAACTGCATGTTTGCGCTGTGCCATGTGACACAATATGTTTTAGCTATGCTTATCAAAAAAGGCATGTAAACGAGGAATATAATGTACTATAGTCGTAGGTAAGGTAAAACCCTGCCTTGTGTCTGTAGAATCATACTCCCATGCTGCTGGCTAGCTTATAAGGCTACTAACCATGTAGATTCCAGTCTTTCAGCACAATTATTATGCAAATGAGTTGAAAACTTAGTGGATTTGTTGACTCACTAAAAGCAGAAACCATATATGGATGTTCACTTCGTATAGGCTGCTAAATGGTGTTTATGTTTCTAAGGGGTGTCAAGTCCTTTTCCCTTGTTTTTCTGTTTATTGCACATGTTTTCACAGTGTGCAACTTGCAGGAAAAGGTTTTAGCAAAACATACGTTGTTTGTGCAACCAGAATGCCTACTTATCAGACATAAGGTAGACATCCAAAAATAGAAACCACATGCATTCAACTGATATACAGTTATGCATAGCTGTGCTCTGCTGCATGACAGTGTGCACAGCTCATTATTGTGTACTGAAGTATGACCTTTAAATCATGTTAATTATATCCTACGCAGCTGAAATGCTTCAACATTAGCCAATCCCACATGGTTGTACTACCCAAGAAATGTATAAAGTATACATACAGTTTACACTCTGATTTTCCCTCAATACTTCCAGATCACTGTAGTAAAGACTTCATATTTTTAACTATGATAATGCTAGGTGCTGCTGCAGCTATTGTACGTGTATGTGCTAGATGCTGAAGTCAGTGCTGCTGGTGCTGCTGACAATAGGCCTAGGCTGAGAAGGGAGGGGAGAGGAGTGATCAGGCACAGGGTAACCTTCCAGTTGCCACATGGTCTGGAGACTGTAAAGTATTAAAGGGTGGACAGGGGCATATTACAAGGACTCTGTGATCTCTAGCACCCTCATCTCACAGCCAGAGCTAACCAAAGGAAACCCATCCCAGCAGAAACTAACCCTTAGGATATTAGCTTCAGGTACTTTCCAAAGACCAACTTGGGGCATGATGGGGGTGTCACAGACATCAGCATTCAGGATACTCCACCAGTTCCTGGATGTTATGCTCCTATATTTCAGTGAATAAATATACTTTTCACTTCCCCAGAGGAGAAGGCCAACAATATGCAATGGTTCTAGCATGTATCACACTACCCTGAAGCACTGGGTGCTACAGATTGCACTCATGTACATATCAAGGCACCACCTGCATGAGCAAGGTAGAATCTACATTAACTGCAAGGGATACCACTCCAATTGCCAACTCATGTGCAATGCTCAGGAGATTATCTTGAATGTGTGTGCTGGCAACTATGGCAGTTATCATAAGTCCCATATTTATTTATTTTATTTAGTTAACATTTGTTGACTGGGAAAGTCTGACTAGCACAGAGCCTATTTTCAGTGGAGGCCTGGGGAGAAACACTCCAGATGTTTGTCTTTGGAATGTGACAGGAAACCTGAGCACCTCAAGGAAACCCACACGAACGAAGGGAAGACATGCAGACTCCACACAGAGGGCACACCAGCTGAGAATTGAACCAGAGAACCTCCTGCTGTGAGGTGACAACATTAACCACTGCAACACTGTGCCCCCCTTTATCTGGCACACATCATAGCCGCACCAGATATTTCCTAGGGGGGACATCCCACAGGCCATTTACTGGGGAATGCTGTCTATGCCCTGGAACCGTAGATGATGACACCTATAAGAAATGCACACAAACTCATGGAAGAACACCATGGGGTTAGGAGGGTGGCCTAATGGTTAAAGTGTTTGCCTTACAAACGCAAGTTGCTGGGTTTGAGTCTCACAAGGGATAACTGGCTAAGGTTAAAATGGCTCGCAAGGGCAGTTTGCCTAGTACTAATCTATGAACCTATGAGGAATTTGCACAAACTAGGAACATCATGGTGCAAGTGTTTGGGCTTTTGAAGTCACAGTTCTGGTGCCTAGCTATATCCAGTGAAGCCTTGCAGTATACTCCATGCACATGTACACAAATATTCATAATATGCATCATGCTCCACAATCTGATCCTGTGGAAGCAGCTGTAGCAGGATCAGCAAGGGGAAGGCATACACATTCTCCCACCAATGCCTTGGGCACCACAGTCATAGTCACAGGAGGACTCAGAGGGGATCCCCCAGCTGCTGTCCCTGTAGCAGATGTAGGCATGCTCAGTATGCCCTTGCTTTGGCTAAGAGCCAGTGCATAGCATGTTCACTGACCACTTAGGGACTTAAGGAATAATACCTTTCTCCTACTTACATACACATAGTAAAATTGATGCCAGCCAACTCATACAACCTGTACCTATCCATGTATTGACTGTGTACTGCTTGCATCAGACAGAGTCAGCCCTGAACTAAAGTTGTGTCAACCTCTGCATTTGCAAGGTAAGTCCTTAATCTACAATGTATTCTAGAAGAGTATTATGACATATCCTTGTAACTATGAACTTGGTTCAATATGCAAGTAATTAGTGGGGTATTTGCACAGAAACTAAATCAGCATGAGATTACACACACTTATTCCATTATTATTTGTCCAATTGTAAGCAGTAGACCTCACGCATGTAACATTCATGCAGTCCTACTGCAGTAGATTAGTGGTACATCAGGAAAGAGAGAAAGTAGAAAGTGAGGCTACACAGTCTGATGTTAGAATTGTGTGTATCATAAAAGTAAATGTGGTCTGTTCCCCCCTCCAAAACAGGAGTGTCCCCTTGTAACTGCCATAACAGTAACTCATCTATGCTACCCCAAAATTCATGGTATATGGGTATTTATTTATTTATTTATTTATTTATTTATTGCATTTGTCTACTGGAAAAGTCCACTGGGCCTAAAAGAGCCCATTTTCAGTGAAGGCCCAGGGGAGAAAAGCTCCAACAAGAACACAGATACAGAAAAAAATAAACATTAATTGGTACAGAAGTAGAAACAGTGTTACACATGGTGATTACAATTATATATAAAGAATAAGTACATAAAAGCAGGAATTTAGTTGGTTTGATTACAATAATATATGCAGAATATATATACATAAAAGTAGGAATCTAGTTGGTTTGATTACAGCAATATATACAGAATATATATACATAAAAGCAGGAATTTAGTTGGTTGCCAGATGAATTCAATCAGAAAGGTATAAATTGAGATATAATAATCAGCATTATTGTACAGTATAAATAGATATATTAATCAGCATTACTGTAGCAGTATCAACAAGTGATGAAAAATAATAATTATTAAGAAAATATCAGTAGTAGCAAAAAGCAAAGGAGTTTAGTTATAATATAAAGAGAGTGAAGAGGTTAGGTTATAGAGCAGGTAAATAGCCAGGAAGGGTTGTTATAGAGCAGGTACATAGCCAGGAAGGGTTGTTATAGAGCAGGTACATAGCCAGGAAGGGTTGTTATAGAGCAGGTACATAGCCAGGAAGGGTTGTTATAGAGCAGGTACATAGCCAGGAAGGGTTGTTATAGAGCAGGTACATAGCCGGGAAGGGTTGTTATAGAGCAGGTACATAGCCAGGAAGGGTTGTTATAGAGCAGGTGTATAGCCGGGAAGGGTTGTTATAGAGCAGGTACATAACCAGGAAGAGCTGAGATGATTTTTCAGTATTTGTTTGAAGGTGGTGGTGCTGCCTATGTTTCTTATAGAAGGTGGAAGCGTTTTCCATAGTCTGACAATGGTGAAGAAGTAGAGGAGTTGATCAGCAGGTAAGGTGGTCTTTTCTACTTTTAGAAGTAGATGATTTTCAGATCTTAGTTACCTGCTGGGTTGGTATTTGGCAAGTAGCATTGAGAGAGCAGGACAGTCTGTGGATCTGTAGATTATTTTTGTGCTATAGTTAGTTGGGTGGATGAGAGATGGTGGGGGAGCTCCAGCCAGCCTAATTGTTTCACTGAGTTACAGTTGTTTGATGAGAATGTGGCCTCAGTGGCAAATTTGGCTCTTCTCTTGTAACACATATCAAGTTTGGATTTTGTAGAATTTTGGATGTTAGTGAGGAGAGGGGCACCATAAAGGAGAGAGGGTAATAAAACGGTGGTTGCAAGGGTTTGTCTAACAGAGAGGATAAGAAAGTGTTGGTGCCTGTAGAGCATACTGAGCTTTTGGTGTGTTTTTTTTTTTATGTTATTGTTTATGTGTAGGTCAAAGTTAAGGTTTTCATCTATAATAATGCCTAGTAATTTAGTACAGGGGGTAACTTCTATAGTGGTATTGTCTTGGGCTTATATAGTGAAGATATTTTTATCTAGGGGAGTGGTTTTCTTAGGGGTAAAAATTATTAGTTTTGTTTTTTTTTTTCGGATTTAGGGCAAGATGATCGTTAAGCATCCAAGATTCAGAAGAGGTGAGGGCATTCTGGGTGATTTGCTGGAGTTCAGAGCTAGAATTTGTAGTGCATATTACTGTAGAGTCATCAGCATACTGGATTACTGAGCATTGTGGGAGAGTGGAGTAAAAGTTGTTAATGTTTGTCTTTTTGACTTTTCCCGGCTTGGGGTCGCCTGGGGCCTTGGGGTACTCCTTTGGAAATACTGAGGAAGGGAGAGTAAGATTGTTACCATTTGGTGGATTGCTACCCATTGGAGAGACAGCTATTGAACCATTGTAGGGTAGGTGAGGAAATGTGGGTGGTGGCTAGTTTAGAGAGGGGTATAGTGTGGAAATGGTATTGAAAGCTTTGGAGAAGTAGAGGAAAAGAGAAGTGACTATTTTACCAGAATCCCGTGCCTGGTTAACTGTATCAAGGAAGGAGAGGAGGGCAGTAGTGGTGCTGTGCCCTGGTCTGAATCCATGCTGAGTGAGTGATAGAATTTGGTTTTCAAGCAGGTGGTTGAGGAGTTGGGCATGGATGCATTTTTCTATTATTTTAGAGAGGAGTGATAGAATAGCTGTGGATCGAAAGTTTGTGGTGTCTATATTGGTGCCACCTTTGTGTAAGGGGAGAATGAATGCTTTTTTCCAGATGTCTGGGACAAGGGATATTTTAATCAATCTGTTAATGAGTATGCTGATGGGATAAGCTATAGAGTTTGCAGCCAGCTGCAAAAAGTGTGTGGAGGGTAGATTGTCAGGGTTTTAACTTAAGTAAAAGTTTTTTATTGTGGCAGTGGGTATGGAGGAGAACTGTAGGCTGGAACTGAGGTTAGGATTGCTTTCTGGGATGATTTGATCATCAGCTGTCTTGGTGGTGGTGGTGTTAACTGTAGGAAAGGTGGTGGTTAGATTAGCTATGGTGTCAATGGAGTAGGAGTTGAAGATGGTGGCAAGTTCGGAAGGACTTTTGTGTGGATCACATGATGGGATGGTTTGTGAGCCTTAGTGTGATAGTTGGATGGGGATAAGAGTGAGCATAGCAAACCAGTCTCCACAGGGAAAAGAGCTGAAAAACTATCAGTTTAAGGTGAGTAATCACAGCTACTATCCTCCAAATTTTCAAGAAGCTAATATAGCTTTTTCTCATGCATTGAATATGTTAGCTAAATGAGGAATATTAATGCACATGTTTATGCAGGTGGTTGTGTGATCATTGATCCCAATTTTGCCAAGCTGCTTTTGTGGCAAAAAGGACTTAGGCAGTCATCCTCTATGATGCTTTTGAGGGTTCTAATCCTGATATAAGTAAATGTTTTAGATGTGGACTAGCAGTAGGCTGTGATTTTCAGACTGTGACTCTATGTCCCATGCTGTCATCAACTATATCTTGTTTTAATTCTACATTAACGTGGTGTGTCACATATATAAAACCTATTAGGTAAGACCTTGCCAGTTTGTATGGAGCCTAGCAATACAGAAGCAATGAAAGAGGAACTAGTATTTAAGTCACACTGCAAACCACAGACACTGGATACATTCAGTTATTGCCGTTAGTAACTGGGAAATCCTGGCCTGGAGTAGATCTAGGAGTGGGCAGCAGTAGCAGGTATATATTACATGACACTAAATCTCGGATGTGAGCAATGTGCCTCGCATTTGCGTGCTGCTTACTTATGTGCAAACTGGTAAAAAAAGGCAAATGCGCATGCATGTACACTTAGCTAATCATAGACAAAATCCACTCGCACTATTGCAATATTGATATGTGTGTGTATATATATATATATATATATATATATATATATATATATATATATATATATATATATATATATATATATATATATATATATATATATATATATATATATACTAGAGGAATAAATGATACTGTTTTAAAATATATTGCCCTTACAAAATTAGAAAGTTCATAGAATAGCAGGCGTTGCATTATCATGAATATTCTGAAAGATATGAAGTCCTTAAATTCAGATATGTGCCATTATTTCTGACTTCATTTCTGAATAATTTGACATTTCCATTTCTTTGGCAGAAAAACACAATTTAGTGAGAAACAGACCAAAAAATACAAGTAAAGACTGTGGACTTGCTTCAGAAATCTGTACAGTGGAGAGATATGGTTCCATAACATTCACAGACCAAGTCACCCCTGAGACTACATGAGGAAACATTGAAAATCGATGGCACAGTATAAATATATGGACATATATTGAGAAGTCATCAAGTTGTTTCCACACCAGCAACAACAACAATAATCAATACAACCTATGTCTCCTTAATTTCCCCACACATCTATCAAACAATGAACATGTTGTAATATATACTAATGTGTGCCCCCTGATGGATAGGGAAAATTAATGGTGCACACAGGCTTGCTCATCCAAACTCAAAGAGACAAATATACTCAATGAGGATATTGTTGTTACACAGCTAGCCTACTAATCAGTTATTTGTCTGCTGGGCTACTAGCCTCAGATGACACTAAGATGCAATGTCAGTATGCAGGCCTCCTGAGCTGTTGTTCAATACAGGGCTTGGTTATGTCATCTAGGATAGGTTCATCTGCACTGATCCATAACTCAGAGTTGAGGTGTGGCATGTGCATTAAGTATTGTCTTCTGTAGCTTGTAAACTTAGATAGATAGGTTGTTTGAATCTCACTGCAGTCAACTTTGTGTGTGTGTGTGTCTGTGTGTGTGTGTGTGTGTGTGTGTGTGTGTGTGTGTGTGTGTGTGTGTGTGTGTCCATTAAGAAAGCTGCAAGTGTATATCCCTCACTGACATCAAAAATGGCATGGTTTTGCATGGTTTTGGGCCTTGCAGATACATGCATTTGAAGCAGGCCTGCAAACTCTTGTCCACCATGTGATGTGCAGATCACCTGCATTAAGTAAGATACATGCAGTTGAAGCAGGCCTCCAAACTCTTGCCCCCCCCCACATGGCCTGCTGATGTCATCTAACATAAGCTCACCTGCAGTCATGTTAAAGTCAGATTCGACCCATGGTGTATGCATTTGCATTGTTTTGGGCCTTGCACATACCTGCAGTTGAAGCAGGCAAGATTACCTGCATTTGTGGTCAAGTCAGACTTGAGCTGTGACACATGCAGTAAATACTGTGTTCTGCAGCCTGTAAATTAAATAGGTAGGGGTTTGAATCTCGCTACAGCCAACTTGGTGATTTTGTTTGTGAGCTGCTGGTGGATGTTAGAGCATTTTACAATAGCCTATGGTACGCTGTCCACTTGTCTTCAATAGATGCTGCTGATATCATCAGTGATAGATTACTGCATATCTGATAGACAGTTAAATGTCACCTCATCCTATATAAGACAACAGTGACATTCTGTCATATGCATAAACATCATGACATCTATTTGCATGAGATATGCTCTACAGTGGTGATGGACTGCAGGACTAGAGACCAGCTATGTTACATGGATTTCAGACATTGCTAATGACAAAAATACAGGTGTCATATCAGGTGTTGGCAGAGTTCAAGATGTTAAGATTTGGACAGATGGAAGCAGATGATTCACTGTAGCAAGCCATAATGGTACTACACAAAATAATTGCAAGAAGAAGATTACATCTGTGTTTGGTAGAACCAACACTGTGACCTCATACATGCTGAAAATCTTTCTGGCATAACAAACTGATCTACCCTATAATGGACCTCTTAATGTACAACCAATAGGTTAGTCACCTAAAATAGCAGTCACATCACATATACCAGTCTTTTTTGCATTCTCTATGCAGATAGCAGGTTGAAACATCCATAGTTGACATGAATTCTTGACTCATTGCATATAATGCCTCATGTGTACTGAATTGTCTGTACCTCCTTCATCAATGAAGCAAAATTTTCAAGACATCCATCTATAGTAGGAATCTGGAATCAGTGCACTCTTGCTACCAGAAGAATAGCACTAAATAGGTTGTCTTCTCACACACCTTGACTCCTACTCAGAATATGCATCTAGACAGCATACACATGCAAAGAATAAGCATAATTATCACCACTGTCTCACCACAGAACTGAGTAAGGAAATGGCCAGGTATTATAAATAGAGGCATAATAGCTGACTGTAAAGTGACACATACAGATGTCCAACTCTTCAGCTTCAACAAGTATAAGGTTAGTGTCAGTTGTGTGGCACAGGTAGTCATAACAGCACACATGCAATCAGTGTTCTTGCAAGCATTCACACTGTTAATCCAGCATAATCCATGTTGGTATGCACAACTTCAGATGTGAAAATATGACATATATGAACACAAACATGCTTGAGCTATGTAAATATGGGTCCCAGAAAGATATGCCCCTATGTATTAGCAAAAGTATACCCTTGCCTAAGATGATAACACTTTATAGAACAGATATTCTGAACATAAATAAGCTTATGGTGCTATTCTAAGCTGATACAGTCTCTGTCAGTGTGGGATGAGCATGCTGCTTTGCCAGACATAAGGCACTTGACTGAACCATAATCTTTTTATTATTCAAAGTCGCAAAAGCTGACTTACAAATGTGAAAATGTACAACTCCAGTAAAATAAGAGTAATGCAGATAAACTCTTGGAGTTCACAGCATAAACTGCACTCTCTGTAAGCAGTCTGCAGTGAAAATGTGGATGTCTGTGCAGTCACAGAAACCTTGTTCAAGTCTGCAGTAAGTAATTTGGCCTTGCAAGGCTACAATGACTTCCAAATATCCAGACAGCAAATGGAATTTGTGTGAACCTCGAGATGTGTCGTATATATTTAAATGAAGTTAATTATGGTTCAAGACTGTTTAGAGATGATAACTCTATGGAATTACTCTATGTACAACATACGGGGGTTAGGAAACTCCTTCATGTTATTGCCATCAATAGGTCACCATCTATAAACATGAAAGGACACACTGCCTATTTATAACTGCATTGAACAATTAATATAGAAACAAACAACCCAGGTAGGGGTAAGTAAATATTCATCCACTGATCAGAATAATTATGGGACAACACACTCACTGGCACAATATTACCTGGAATTCATGAACTGAAATGCCATGGAAGCCATAGTGCACTACCCCACAAGGTTAGCTCATACTCCAGACCTGTTCCTCAACAATATGAGTGAACAATGTAATGGCACACGTGTAGTGTCTGCAATGTTAGTCCAATAATAAGTGAATAATTTTACAAGGAGATATAGCTACTGAATTCCCTAGAGGTGGAATCAAGTTCAAAAACATCTTCCAAGGTAACTACACCCTCCTAAGGGAAGGTCTGATCTACATCTCAGACCCAGTTTTCACAAAGGACATTGCCAGCTATATTGAGTTACTCCATGATGCCCTGTCTATATATCTACACAAAAGTATACACAAAAGCCATACACGATCAGTCCAAACAAAGATCCTCCAGAAAATACAAACCATACTGGGGGATAACTGTCATTACTACATTATACAGTAATGTAAAGAAGCTGCTGTTCACAAATACAACACTGAGAAGCCAAGACTGAAAGGCCACTCTCCTCAGTGTACACATGCAAATAACACTCCTTTCAAGCCCCTCATAGAACAACTATGCCAATAATTTACACAACATATCCAGAAATTACCATACGCCTTTGTCATTTACATCTGCAAAATGGATATGTATCAGTCAAATGTACTAGGACCAATTGTGTATGGTAGGGCACACACTGACCCAGTGCAAATTCTAAACCTGCTAGCAGACATGTTTGGCTGAGAAGTGTCCCCTTTGTCACCACCAAAACCTACTACAAACCATGTGTGAAATCACCTCTGACCTGTGGTATCTACAATGAGGAATATATCAATGCTCACAGTCTCCATAAGATAGATTGCATTCTGGCCCGTGTTCCTAATGTGCATCTGTAGTGAGCTACTCCCCCTAAGCACCATATTCAAACACACTCTGAATAGTGCTGTTGTCCACACTGAAAGGAATACAGTGACCATTTTCTAACCACACTAGGGATGATCGGAAATGAAAACTGTAATTCCAGACACATAGCAATATGCAACCTCTGCTATAAGGCAATAGAAACACTTTGTATGCATCTCAGACACAAGGACATAGGTGACCACCAAGCACTAGATGTGTTCCCATTAGGTCACAAGGGAATGTTGTGGGTGCAAAACATGGTGGAATCTGAAGCTGTCAGCAGAGACATACCCAAACTCACAATTGTGCACACATCCTACCATAACTTGGCAAAGGCCTTCAGCACAGTCCAGCATTCTGTGTTAGTTATAAACAAATGCAGTTGAATAGTAAATGCTATGTTATCAGTTGGTTTGCAAATGGGATTGCAGACTAGCAGCATTCAATTGCAGTACGAGACTTTATCTGAAGCAGCAGACCTGTCACTTGTGTGGTAACAGAAGTGCCATTGCTGTGTCCCCCCATTTTGGCATGTAAGTCTCAGAAATCCAGAACAAAACAGAATGTCTGTGCAAAACCATCTTTGTGGCACTAATGACTGCTGACAAAGCCATGGGTGCTACATCAACTGCACCAAAATGCCGCGACATACCCCATGGGAATAGTAAATGTTTCTGCATAGTATAAAATACCAAGAGTGCACTATTCCCCAAAGCTGTAGTGATAGACCTCAGAACACATCAACTGCAATCTGTGTCTACTGTGGGGAGGTAGGCATTCAATATCTTACATCTGATTAGCAATGGCATAACATCAGTAGCATATTATGTTATCCATCCTGTGTACTCATCCCTCATCAGCCATATTAATGAATATAATCTTCCCTTTGATATGTATTGTACCAGACACCTGCAACAACGTTATAGACCTCAGACATGTGTGAGTAGTAAAACATCATTGGCTCTCTGACACGTGTCTTATGTGAGCAGACTGAAGTAGCTGTCACTGTGTGCAGTATCATATAGATAGCTGTGAGACAGATTATGTCCACTGTACAGGGCTATGTGTGACCAAAATGGGAAGACTATGCTGCTCTTCTCCCAGCAAATGTTCTATCACAATGTGCATTTCATGACACAGAGTCTGTGATCACTCACAGACACATCCCTTTCCAACGTGTCATTCAACCGATCCAGGGAATCAGCAACATGGTGGAGGCTGTCACTGATGTCAGACTGTGCTGCATCTCAAACCCTGAGCATTCTTCTGGAGTTCCTTTCAGTATGTTCCTGTGCCTCCATGATGGCCCTAAACATACTTCGAGTGACACATGATGAGACCCCTGTTACAGGTGGAAGAGGGACAGCAGGCCTCCTCTGAGCACCCCTATCAATCTGCCTGTGTGGCACCTCACTAATAGTTTGGCTATGGACAGTGTCAACAGTCACTGAAGCCACAGTGACCACACTTTCGTGCTCAATGTCCTTGTCATTCAACTGTTCAATATCTATGGCCTCAGTGGACCGGGTATGTGTAGGCATATTGACAGTGTTCGGTGATACTGAGGGTGGTTGATAGATGTCAACCTCTGTGTCCAATTCAACCTCTGAAACCCACAGCTGTGCCACACTTTGGCCACTATCATCATCAGACTCAGATGAGACACTGACATCATGTGGTGTTGGTGACAGAGAACCACTTCCATGTTCACCTGTGATAAAAGGAAGGAAAACAGGAATACATTAATACCTGCACTACTACACTACTATACTGCAATATATGTTAAGCAATATACACTGCTGTCACCATTACATCCTTTATACCTTTCAACCTCTTAGATCACGAAATATGACAAAGCCATAACTACTGTGTAGAACAAGACTAACAGATGAGTACCATTGTGACTTAATTATAACAGGTATTGCTTCACCATGACATTTCTGAAGGGTAAGCATTCTGAGTGTGTGATGTCTGTCATTATTTCTTGTCTGCAGTCATTAATGTCTTGTCAACAGTTTGAAAGTCCAACTCTATTATGTTAACTAAGGGCCAGAAGTATGAGCAAAATCACTGGACATTCAGCACTTATCGGTACAGCTGACAAGTTTGCAGAAAGTACAGTAGTCCAGCCAGTAGGCTTAAGATGACACTATAAAATGTTTTGGAATTAATCTACAGTACTGACATAAATGTATTCAGCATTCCAATGGGAGAAGCATAAGATCTGTGAATTCACAACAGTCCTGAAAAAAAGTTAAGGGAGAGGTAATGGCATCAGCCCACATTTTAGAGTATAACAGGGTTACTTGTAATAATCTTATATCTACAGTAATTGCAATGTTATGAATGTGGCTGACAAGCTCTGCATGAGCTTAAAACTGATGCTAACTTAAATACCCCCATCAAAATAAACCTGATGCACATATAAAACTATATATAACATTACAGGATGAATGCAAAGCATACCTGGAAGCTCCTCCTGAGATGCACAGGTGGCACCCACAACATATCGACTTAGCGATGACTGGGAGTTGTCCTGTGTGGCAATGTTTGCCAGGAATTCCTTGGTGGCAGAAGGAGGATGTTCTTCTGCAGGTTCACCACCAGTCCCCTGATGATCCTGGGCCACATCAGCTGCATGCCTCCTTACCTCATGGATCATATCAGTGGTTCTGTGTCACATCTGTTCATAGCTGTAAGTGTGATATCCAATTGCATTGATGTTATAGACCAATTTGTCACACAGGACTGCACCTTCTGAAAAATTTGCCCTCCTTCTGGACAGCAGTAAGCCATGTAAATACTTGTACAAATAGTCAACTGTTCAGCAAACCATTAATATGTATGCTACTACTGATATGTTCACTCTGTATAAAACATGACATTGCTACTAACTAGAATAACATTGTATTCTGACAATCTCCTGTATACTGATCACCTAGGCTCTGACCTATTCTAAGTAATCTGTTACTTCCATACAAAGTGTTAACACAATGTGCACGTTTTTATCCTATGTTCATGTAATTGCATGCTTTTTAAAATCTTATGTTCATGTAATGGCATGTTTTTTTCTTTCTATTTTCTACTTACGTTGGAGTTTTTCTCCCCAAGACTCTGCTGAAAATGGACACTTGCTGTCCATTCAGACTATCCTGGTAAACAAATGTAAAATAAATAAAATAAGGATGACATAAGTGCAAGTAAACTGTGTACAGATACAGCAGTCAAGGAAGTCTCTCACAATTCAGTACTTGATTACAATTTTAATATTCATCAGTGGTCATAACATTAAAAGGGTGTGGACACAGCAAGGAGAGTATCAATAGGAACATCTTGTTTGAGCCATAACAGATACTCACTCATGCTCGTACGCCCAATGCAACAGTCCATTGTAGTTTATGCCATAGCAGGAACACCCCCCCTAAAATAACAAACATGTAAAGCAACAATTGTGCTAACAATACAACAGTGTACTGTTACAACTGCTATCAATGGAACTATCCATAAAGCACATGTACATAGTTATCACACAGCATTATACCGTTGGCCTACTCTCCATTCTCTGTACCTCTAACAGGACTGGAAAACAAGGCCATGTCATTACTACAGTTTTAACAAAGGCTTACTTATTTAATCCACATTATTTCAAACTATATTCAAACATATGTTGCATGTAGGACAAAAATGGACACATAACTGATGGAGTACAATACTCCTCTGTTGAAAGATACTGCTCCAAAAGAATTGTGTAACTGGATTAGACTTATGAAATTACTCTTATCCACATTGGTTTGCCTAGCTGCACATTGTCTGTTTATAATGGTTTTCATTAGTAATTGATTGCATCTGAACTAGTTTTTGCTTCAGAGATGCTAAATGCAGCATACATTGCTGAACTGCATTATAATCAACAAATCCCATGCAGCTACTCAACAAGATATAAGGCATCAATGTAGACTTCATGGCCTATCTTATATGTTGAGTGAGAAAAGCTGCTGCCGCTGCTGCTGTAAATAGCCCTAGACAGAGAGGGTGAAGACTTTGCAGGCCAATGACACTATAGAGGAACTGTGGGACCTCTGGCAGCACTGGGTCAGATACACATCCAAATGCATGGAACCCATCCCAATGGAAATTAAGGGATGTACTGAAGTTATTATATCAGCCACAGGTACTGTTAACAGACTACCAGGGGGACTTGCTTGGTGTGTCCTATGCATCAACATCCAGGATCTTCATAATATTCCTGCATGCTACACTACAGGATGGCAGAGAGGACATTCATTTAAACATAACTTTTGCTGAGAGGGTCACAAGTATGCTACAACTGCAGCATATAGTTCACTACTCTCCATTAATGGTGTGCCAGATATCACAGTCATGTATGCATGAGAACAACTCCTGGGGAACAGGGTAGGGTGTACATTAACCATAAAGTCAGTCACTGGAATAACTGCCAAGTCATGTGTAATGCCATGGAAATCATCTGGAACATGTGTTCTGGCAACTCTAGATTTTATCATGACTTCCACCTGCTGCCCAGCAGAGTGCTGCCCCTGACATCCTCTCAGATGCAAAGGTGCAAGAGCCGCCTCTTTCAAAGCAAAAAAGATGTCCCGGCCAGGGACCAGATGGACCAAGAAGAGAGCTACATGAACCCAAAAAGAACTACTCTTGTTCATAAACACTACAGGAATCTCAGCCTCCATAACAGGATATGTACCAAACAGTGACATTTCTCAACAGGGACAAAAGACAAAAAGATCCTGAAAAAAAGATCCTGGAAACTATCACCCCATTGCTGCAAACTGCTTGGTCTCATCAGCTATGGAAAGGAATCAAATATTGGGACCTAATAACACCGGATCCTACTCACAGACACTGATCCTACCCACCTTGAGTTTTGTTAAGGCAGATCCTGCCTCTAAACTTGGTCAGATCGCGAGGGAACAGTCACTACAATAGCCTACGAGGCCTCAAAGCCCCACACAGCCTACCTGGACCTCGCAAAGCCTTCATACAACACCCCACTTGGTTATAGATATAAGCCTCCCACCAGCTTAAATATAAACCCCTATGTCATGAGATGTGTTGCAAACTGGCTCAATGGACAGAACCCACATGCTTAGAATTGCTGGAGCCATGTCACAGACCCCGTAACCAGTTACAGTGGTCCTCCAGGCTCCCCGTCCGGACCTCCCCTTTGTTCAGTATATATTTCTCGGAGGTAGGCTGACCAACGGAAGGATCAGGCTGGACCAAGTTCGCAGATGACTGCAACTGGGTGCCATAATCGACTCTCCAGCCGACAAGCCCATAGAAAAGGGCCTCACAGTGCCAGACAACTGGTGCCAAGCTAAATGCCAAAAGTGTATAGTCATCCCTTTGGCAAAACAAAGTGGCCACAAATTACCAAATAGGTGGTACCACATTAAGGTGGTAATCCACAGTACGTGAAGGAAGAAGTAATTAGGGATCTCTCATTGATAGCAATCTCTCATTTGACAGCCATGGCCAAAGTGGCGTAAAACATTTTATATAGCCCACCTAACATCTAAATCAGATAGGGAGGTATATTCTTTACCTCATCCCTTTACTCATCCATCATCAGGCCCATAATTGTTACAATGCCCTTTGGGATGTACTCCACACACCCTGCAGCAACTGGAAAGACACCAACTAGACCTCACAAAGAGCTCTAACAGGCAGAAACAGATGCCCGCTGCCCGGTTAAAGACTGCCAGATCTACTCACTGGCATACCGCCTGCTCAGGCGCCTGGTGCTGGTACTGACGTGCCTGGTAAGTCCAATGGACATTATGTGACATGCTGCACCAGAAAAATCCAAATCCCTCACTCGAGAGCGAGCTAAGACTTGAACCTCAGCACTGAAATAAATAGGAGGGACAGATTCACAGATTCAGGGCTCCCTTCACTCCTTCACTAAAATCCCACTCCCACTCCAGCAGAGTCCCTCATTGACTCTCTTCAAGAGGAATCTTGATGAGTGGATGGGAGAGATCATAGGTTTACCCGGCATCACTTTGTCACTTCTGTTCGACAGAGGCACAGCATACTAACCCTCTAAAAGGGCATAGCAAAATTAAATTAATTTAAAATGTGCAGCCAAAACACACTCTGGATAGGCTTATAAATGCCCTAGGGCAGATAGCCTAGTATGAACCTATGAACCTATGAACCTATATGTGTCTGTTTCTCTTTCACTTGTGGTTTTCTGGAATATCACTTGCAAATCATTGAGGACTGAAGTCAGGAGATGCTGGCACACATCTGAGTTTCAGACTTCAGATTCTTCAGGAAATTCATGCTAATGCATAACCTGTTATACTGTACACCTTCTAAGTTTTCAATTGCAATAATTATAAAGTGTTCCTATCTTTAGGCCTTTGTCCCCTCATTATTTGTGACTTTGTCCAGATTGCTTGCTCGAACAAGTTCAGAGGTATGCTATGGTGGTGGTTGACTGTTAATATTTGTATAATGGAGTATGTTTTGAACATAGGGTTAAAGCAACCATCCTGTGTTTTGCATGTGCATGGGAGGGCGATTTGGAGTGTTAAAATATGTATACATATTTCTCCGGTAGGAACATAGTCCACTTGTGTATGTGATGGATTTATGTTGTATTCTGCCTAGTATCACCTGTTTTTATCTCAGTATTTAGAACCAGTGTTTGCAGATTGCTGCACATAGCACAAAAGGCATCAACTGTGAGCAGCTGCTTTGCTCACACAGCAGCAGTGCACAAACTGTAAAAGTAGACCACCCAGGTAGCAGACAGTGCCCAGACATCTAAAAATAGACCTGGAATGCTTTCTAGTAATATCAGTCTGCAGAGCGTAAACCTGCTAAGTGCTATTGCTCTGTGTGTAACAGTGAGAACCTCAGGATAAATAGCAATGCAGAAGAATTTCATGTAACGTCTTCTGTGGCTGCAGATGATAAGTGCTGGCCTGCAGTTCATAAGGACCAGAATTCAGATACAGTGATTACAACTAGCATTTTACTAATGTGAACTTGCAGTATCTAGCAATGTAATTAAACATTAGCATGTACTCTTTAATCCTGTTAGTGGCAGCAACTGTGAGTGGAAGACTCACATGGATAAGGTCCAGGTTTCTAATACAGCAGACATCTGTCTTTTTTAATGTTGTCCCCCTTCACATTATAGTCACTCTCAATTTTAACAGTTGTCATAATATTTCTAACATCCTTAGTATCTTCCTGATGGATGATACATTAATATTGTCAGTTATAGTATAATATCTGTATAGGTTAACATCTCTTTATTGATTTCCATCATGCAAACATGTTGCCCATGTTTGCGTGGTGCTAAGCAGCTCACACCACCATATGTTAAAATGTTGCAAAATTCAGTAGTGGGTATTCTCAGTATCTCATATAACTGGAAGTGGTGGGAAAAGTCATTATATATTGGCTTTCATCTACATTAGACATGACTGATGCTCAGGGAGAGGCTCTGAGATTTTGGTCTTAAAGGTGGAGAATGCAGGAGTCCAAAGTGTTTATTGGATTCTTAATGAATGATTATGGTCCCTGGGTGCCACAGGAGCACTATCAAGGATCCAAGTCCAAAAGAGATGCATGGAATAGTCTGGCCAGGGATTTGTCCAGTGTTACCTGTATCCCCCACACTGGCAAACAGTGTAAGGGTCACTACAGAGACCTCAGGATGAGGAAGAGGGATAGCCTCAACAGTCGGCTCAAGGACTGCAAGACTGAAGACACTCCACAGATGTGTAAGTGTCATTTACAGGCACTGCTTGTAAGAGGTAGCAGCTGCATTTACTAATGATTGCTGGTAACATGATTAGTGTAATAATGGTATTATGTTGTATTATGTTTTTTTTCCGCAACTGATGAAGATCAAATATGCACTTTATGAACCTTTGAGGAAAGATTGAGAAGGATGTGTGATGTAAGTGGGATGTATGCTGCTAAACAGTACTATTATTTTAGCATGAAGTGTAATTACACAGCTTATTTGGATACACACCTTTATCACATTGAGTATGCATTTGTCTATTGTAAAGCAAGGTATGCAGGCATTAGTATGTTAGGTAAAACAATGTTCCAGTATTTTAGAGTAACAGGATTTGTCGTTTAGAAAAGCACTCTTTCAAACCATGAATTACTTATTTAAGTTGACATCAGTATTACAATGTAATGTATGACCTATAAACCAGGGACAACAAGAGCAGGTTACAGATTGGTATCATTATAGCACAGAACAAGAAAAGTGCTTGCATTATGCTGTATTCCAAAGGAAAAGTACAGAATTACATAAGTCACTGCTTGTGGGTTCAAATACCGCATTCTGCAAAGGTCATATCAGCTCATTTGAATACTACTTTAGGTTGTCATCAATAAAACAACAGTAGTGTTATGCATTCATAAGGATAGCATTAGAAGTGCAGACTTCTATACCTGTGGCTCAGATGGCCTGCTATCAAATGTAATCAGTGTACATGGAATATGCATATATGAATATATGCAATCATGACTGTTTACTGGATGAGATAGGATCTGTAATATAGTGCGACTGATAGAAACTGGGTAATATTCACAGTTATAAAGGTATTTACAAGCATGTGGTAGTGTTAAAAATAAAACGCAGCAGAATATATTATTATTGTCAGAAAGCTTTGTATAATATCTGTGCGGTTACTAACATTATTTCTTATTTTCTCTCAACCCAACCTTCTCTTTATTTGTTTATTTATTTATTTATTTATTTATTTATTATTGTTATTATTTAATGCATATCATAATATTTTCATTATCAACATTATTTTTATTACTGATGTTTTTTTTTCATTATGTATACTTTTATTATTTTCCTTTAGAAATATTTTCATTTATTTCTTATCATTGTGATTTTAACTATATTATTTATTACTTGTATATTACTTTATTGTATGTTTACATTTTGTTAACTGTTATTTTTTTTGTGTTATGTTTTATTAGATTTTTGAAATTTAATTTTATTTATGTTATACCAGCAGCACAGCAATGTAGGCTGGTTCACCGTGTTCTGCCTACACTTCCTCCACAGACTACAGCACCAAGGCGCAGCACTTCTGGGGTGCAGGCTGGCAGCACCCCTCCCCTGCTGCCCCTGCCTTACCTGGAGCCGTGGGTAGCTCTGCCACACAGGATAGGCCTGTGGTTCCTTCTGGGAGCAGAGATAGGGGGGTGACTTTGTCACCCAAAAATGGACTGCCAGGTCTGGTGCGTAGGACTGTGCACCACACAATTGGTGGATGCCTATGCCATGTGGAGACATTGCTCAGCATTGTCTTCCTGTATAACAAAAGGGCACAGAGACATCAGACACTGTGGCTATCACCACAGTGAGGTGACAGTGATGACAGTCCAGTGGGTGAGGACTCAGTTTTCACTGCCACCAAACAAGACGTCCGTAGGTTCAGGATCCCCCCACCCTCACCACAACCATGGTGTCCACCCTCCTCTTGTGTCCTTCACCAGCTCTGTTTGTTGTCTTGTATGTCTTGCCTGTCAGCAAATCTTTCCTCTCCTTCCTAACCTGCCTGCCCCAGACTTGCCTATGTCACTTCCTCAACATTCCACTCTGTCCTTAATTTAAAAAAATAAAAGGGCATCTGTCCCACAAAAATGTTGTCCCATACTTAGGTTCATAGGTTCATAGATGTGCACTAGGCTAATGGTCCTGGGGCCTTTCCATCCTAGCCAAAGGATTACCCTGGCATAGTACCACCCGACCTTAGTTCCCAGTGCCACTTTTGAATAGAGCCACTGGTGTTATCCCCGGGGTGAATTTTCTGTTTCCCATCCACTCATCAATATTCCTCTTGAAGAGGGTCAGCAAGGTGCTCTGCTTGATGTGTATGGGAAGACTGTTCCATAGCATGGGCAGTCTCTGGGTTATAAACCTGTCCCTCCAGCATGTTCTGTTAATTGTGGTAATGAGGCTGAGGTATCTGGAATGTTGGGTGGAGGGATTGGGATTTCTTTAGATGTAGCATTTCTAACAGAGCTGGGTCAGACATGGCTTTGTAAGTCAATGATAGATCGCCTCTAAGTAGGTGATATGAGACAGAGAATAGTTGGAGTTTTTTGAGTCTGTCCATATAGGACAAGTGTTTAAGGCCTAGGATCCTCTTTGTGAGGTACTTTTGTGGGCTCTCCAGTTGTTGCAGGTGTCTAGTGAAGTACATGCCAAATGGGGCATCATACTCGATGACTGGCCTAATGAGGGAAGAGTAGAGGGAGACAATGACCTCTTTCTTCCTGGATGCAAAACCCTTAGTAATGAGATGTGCCACATAGAAGGACCTTCTGACCACAGTGGCAATGTGGTGATCAAAAGAGAGGTTGCTGTCAACCTGTGTTACCAGATCTTTTATAACACCTTTGGTGCTCAGTGGACTACTATCAATGTGGAAATACATGGGAACTGGGATTTTCCCAAAGGGAATGACAACACATTTTTTTGGCATTGAGCTTAAGGCTATGGTTCTGACACCAGTTGTTGGTCACAGTGAGGTAATTCTGTAGGATGTCAACATCATTGGTGAGTTAATAATAGCTCCCAACATGCAATTGTCTGGGCACTTTGTCAGCCAGAGTCCATTTGTGTTGGCCTGGACTTCAGAGAAGTAGATACCAAACAGGAGAGGACCCAGGACCAAACCCTGTGGGACTCCACTCGTTGCTAATCGGCAGTCTGACTTGGAGTCAGCTACTTTCACACTGTGGGTTTTATCTATGTGCCAGTTTGCAACCTACCTAATGATATAGGGGTTGATGCCAAGCATAGTGAGTTTTTCTATGATTCCTGGATGGGGAATGGTATCAAAAGCATTGGCCAGATCAAGGTAGGCTGTGTGAACCACCTTGCCTTCATTCTCAGCTCTGGTGACTACTCAAAGAAGTCGACCAAGTTGAGCAGGCATGATCTACCTTTCACAAAACCAAACTGTGTGGGATCCAGAGTTGGGAAATTCCCTATATCTTTGTTTATTAGGTCCATGATGATGCATTCCATAGCTTTGCATATCAGACTTGTCAGGCTATTGGGCCAATAAATCCCAGGGTCTGTAGTCACTCCTCCTTTGTGGAGAGGGATGACTGTAGCAGTGTGCCATTCGGCAGGGACAAAGCCTGAGGTGAGGCTGTGATTGAACAGGGCACACAGATGAGGTGCCAGTTCACTCAGTAGTTCATGTAGAACACAGCCAGGGATATTTTCAGGTCCCATAGAAGCTGTATTATTGGCCCTGGACAGTGTTGTTTTAACCTGTACAGCAGTAATACTGGGTGTCTGGCAATCTACTGGTATTGTGATTGGTCCTTTGGTGGGGTAGGGTAAAGTTGGCACTGAATCTGTCTGCCAGTATACTGGCAGTATCTGTTGGCTTGATATAGGAGGTACCATTGTGCAGTAGCTTAGAGCAAATCTGTATATTGCCGTGGAGATTCTTTACATAACTATAGAAGGCCTTGTGGTTGTCTTTACTATCTGCTGCAATTCTGTTTTCCTTCCTAGTTTTAGAGGATTTGATGAAGGATAGCTCTCCACTTCATACATGTGTCCACTTGACACACTTAATTTGGTCCAATTGGTTTCACAATGCATGTATTTTGTTGTCACTCCTGTCTCCGGAGGTGGCAGTCCAAATTAAGCTAAAAATCTGTATATGTACTCAGTTGTTGCTGTTTAATAAATGGATAGCTATGGTTCTTAACTACACCCTTCCTGCACATTCCTGCCTTCTTTTCCATTTGTTTTTCTGCCTGTTTGCACCCCATTTCATCAATTTCCTATTTTCCCCAATTCTTTTCTTTAGAGAATCATTGAGAGATGCTGCACTTATTACCTTTTAATGAATACCATTACCATCTAGAGCCAGGCATTTCATCACTACTGCATTGAGTGCATAAACTGATAATAGCACACAGTCATACATGTCACTATTTATAATGCTGATGTACACATACATGTATTTTGAATGTTAGACACAGCTGTATTTGAACCCAGTACCATGTGAACCAAAACAAAATATTTTCACTGAATTTAACAGATTGAGCTACAGAGTCAGTTATATAACAGGTGTTTTTACATATATTATAGATAATTGCAAACTAAACTGCTGATGCATACAACTACTACTTCAGTACATCTCTTACTATATGTATGGCTTGATAGAGATGTATTGATATACCAGATTGCTAGTTTTTTTTCATACTAGTGAATTGATCTTCTATCAGGCTTGCTGAGCAATGCTGCACAATGTGCAGCATTGTACAAATGCTTTATTCCAAATAAATGAGAATTACTGTGTTTTGTTTACAACACGTGCTAATTGACTGTGGCTTGGCGGGTTGATGCAGTGTTGACGATGTCAGATGGTACTGGGTTTGAAATAAGGAGAAAGCATATTTTTTGCAACTGAGTATTATGCTTTCACATGCACTTAATAATACTACTGCTATTCAGCATTGCTCAAAGATGCTGCTTGTCATTCAATAATTCTTTAAAGAAAATAAAATGGAAAGATAGACAAGTGGTGAAATGGGGTACAAGCAGAGGAAAAGCAAAGGGAAAAGAAGGCAGAAATGTGCAGGAAGGGTATAGGTAAGAACCACAGCTATCCATTTCTTCAACAGCAACAAATGTGGACATATACAGATTATTAGCTTAATTTGGACTATCACCACCATAGAGAGGGGTAACAAAAACATAAGCATGTTGTGAAGACAGTTAGACCAAACTTGATTGTGTCAATGGGACATGTGTGCAAAATTATGAACTATGTATGGGACAATATGTTTTGTGGGACAGGTGCCTTTTATTAAAGGAGAGTGGAATATGAGGAAAGGGACATAGGGATCTGTAAGGCAGGCAGGTTGAGAAGATGAGGAAGCACTTGCAGACATACAAGACAACAAGCAGGGTTGATGAAGGACATAAGAGGAAGGTGAACACCTTTGGTGAGGGACCGGGGGGATCAAGATCACATGGGCATCAGACACAGTAACAGTGTGACTCAAGTCCTCACCCATGGGAGTGTCAGCACTATTCCTTCACTGCTCTGCAGGAGACAGTAGCTGATGTCAGCACCTACAGCCAGTCTGCAATAACAGGATGGACAGCAAGCTCTCCATCCAGTGTAGGTGTGTGCCCATAGTCTGGTGCACAATCCTACGTACCACTACTGGCAACTCAGCGTGGGTGATGTATGCACCACCTCTGCCTCTGATCCTAGAGGGGCCAGACTCTTGGCCTCTGGTACAGATATACCTGCAGGGTCCAGGTAGTACAGGGGCAGCAGGGGAGTGGCTCAAGGCTGTGATCTAGAATTGCTGGGCTTTGGTGCTTCAGCCTGTGGAGCCAAGGTAGGTGGATCATGGGGAACCAGTCTACCCTGTTGCAGTGTAGTAATTACGTAAATAAAATTAAAGCCAAAAAATGAAATAAAACATTAGCCAAAATAACCTATCGCATATCGTCCACTCAGAGGCGATCTCTGCTTAACATACAAGGCCATGTCAAACCCTGAGCTGTTGGACATGCTACACTTAAAGAAATCCCAATTCCTCAGAGCCACATGCTCCAGGGATCTAAACCTTGTCATCACAATAAACAAAACATGCTGGAGGGATAGGTTCCTGACCCAGAGACTCCCTAAACTCTGGGATAGACTGCCCATACATGTCAAGCAGAGTGCCTCTTTGGCCCTCTTCAAAAGGAACCTTGACGATTGGATGGGAGAAAGGAAATTCACCCCGAGGATCACGTCAGTCACCCTGCTAGACAGGGGTCCAGAGAAGTAAATAGTGTGGGAAGAAATAGCCAGGGAATTGTTATGGCTAGGCTTATATAGGCCCTATGGTGGATAGCCTAGTACCAACCTATGAACCTATAAAATAAATGAATAAAAAATACAGAAACAATAATAAATAATTAAAAGAAGTGAAAAATAATATAATTAGGAACAGAAAAATGAATAATACAAATGAAAATTTGTTAAATAGCAAAGACACATTAAATTATACATAATAAGAAGAACATAAGAGGCAATATCAAATAATATGATAATAACAAATGATAATAAAAATAAGATTTTATAAATAATAAGAGAAGGGTGGGATGAGAAAAAAGGAGGACATTATTAGCTTCAATAATAATATGACAAAGCTTTCTACAATTCATTTTATTCTGTAAAACATTATTTTACCAACTGCTAAGAAGTTCATTACATGGAATACTAGCCTGTTTCTAACACATACAGACTATAATACAGATCATACTGCATCCAGCAATCATTCATGGATCCATGTATTGCAGAGATGCAAGTTCCATGTACATACCTCTTAACCTCTTAGCACAAACAAGTCAGAACCAAGCCATAAGCAGCAATGGGGATAGTTTTTTAAATATTGCTATTACAATTGTTGAAAGTTGATAGAATAATGGGTTTTACATTAGAATGCCTTTTCTGAAATGTATGAAGTCTGCAATTCATAGGCATGACAATACTTACTGACATTAATATTCACCAGTTTGACAGAGATTGGCCAGAAAATAAAACGTATATGAGAAACAGACTGAAAATATGTGTTAAACTTCTGCACATTCTACATACATCTGGACCGTTGGGAGGTATGTCCCTGTACACTGATAACACTTGACAGCAGAACATTCAAGCCACATGTCTAAAGATGTGCACCTCACATGCTATACTGATGATTATATAACAGTACAATATTTTTTATTGAAGACAACCTAAAACAATATTGCAATCGGCAGAGTTGTACATTTGGGGAGTGTGGTATTAGAACCCAGAAGCAGTGACTATTGTAATGCAGTATTTTTCCTTTAAAATACAATGTAATGCCAACACTGTTTCCATTTACAGTTTATAGATTCATGTTCACTGCCCCATTACTAGTAACATATTTCAAATACTACTTTTTCTCCCATGGATATTTGTATACTATTTCTGTTAACATACATGTTGAACCACATCAGTTATTGACTTCAATCTACACCATCAGTCTAACAATGAACAGTCCAAAACAGTGATTCTCAAATCTGGGTATTCAGCATAAATAAGTATGTCTGAAAGCTATGCTACAGAGTAAGTTCAGATATGCATTGCCAAGTTCATACAACTCAGTGATATCACAACTAATCTGTACACAACTCTTAAGGCTACAATAACAGTACTTTTTATAATTATGCTAACATACCACAAGCTTCTGCCATCCTGGCCAACCACTGGGCATGCAACCTCACACTGACAGCCCTCTGTTCTGCAGTTGTAGTAATAGGGAGAAAAAAAGAATTATGCATACCAGTTTTTTAACCATAATCTGCTTGACTATTTACTAAAAATAATTAAATGAATAAATATTTACATATGTCTGGGGTGTTCCCTACCTGGGAATCTCTGAGCCATTAATCCAGAGTATCCCTCTTCCTCTGGCAGAGGTCATCATAATGGTGATGACATTGTTCACCAGTGCGGAGGATACTAGTCACACTGGTAAGAGCCCTGGCCAAACTAGACCAGGCTTCACATTTACATTCTGATCCAGTGTAGGCCTCCTGCATTAGCCAGGGCCCATGATCCTTAACTCATTACAGCCGAGTGCTCCTCCTGGCATTTCTGCAGTTACCTCCTACTGTGCATCTAGGCATCAAATATTGCTTGTTCATATTTGCATTAATAATTCCAAAACCATGCCACATACAAGGTATCGGAAGATTTTATCTTGATGTATACATGGCAAACACAGTTGTATTGATATTTGAACTCTGTTAATGAGTTTTTTTTGTTAGAACTGTAAGGTGATACCTTCATTTTTTAAATGCTCAAGCCACTCCCACTAGGAGTAAAAGGTACACACTCAAAAGAGCTGTACTGGAGGGAATGAGTTAAGACTTTGGACTCCTGAACACCCCAGCACTGTCCTCAGAAATACACACCTTCTCCCATGCCTGCCATATCCACACAAGTTCATACCCAATGTATATTGTACAATTCCCACAAATTGTTCTTTATATATCATGTATTCCCACCATTCCACTTCAATTTGATACATTAAAAAAGCTGTGCACTGCTTAACTTCATATAAACATGGTAAAACAAGTGTTCTGCTTTGCACGATGGCAAGAGCACTTATATTTGATACATGCAGAAAAGCTGCATGCTGCTTAGCAATGCAGAAACATGGTAAAGCAAGTGCCCAGGTTTGTGCATTGCTTAGAAGTGCTTTGAACTGATAAAGGTCGAACCCCTGTGCGTCATTTAGCAATGTGCAAACAAGGTAAAAAGTGAACAATTTTGCACAATGCTTAGTGATGCTTATACGTGTGGAACCTTTGTGCACCACTTAGCATTACACAAACATAGTAAAACACACACACAGGTTTGCGTGATGCTTAGCAGTGCACATATTTTTTAAATGTATCAGCAATTAAATTTAAATTTAGCAGTTGTTTCATTGGCCTAACAAAGTGTCACAACACTGTACATAAAAAGTTTGCATATCTTGGACAAAAACCCATGACCTACTGCACTCTAGTCCAACACTCACCCTATGTCAACACAAGAATACTTAGAGGAGCTCAGGTATTTTCACATACATTGTGAACTTGCTGGTATAAGAGTAGCACAGGCACACTTCACAGGTCTGCTCGATGCCCAGCATTGAGCAGAAAGAACACTTGAAAACATCCAGTTTCTATTTTTGGCTGTCTGCCTCATGTCTGATGCATGGGTGATCCCATTGCACATAGCTAAGCATAACCAACAGGTTTGTATGTTCCGGTTTCTATTTTTGTATGTCTGGCTCATTTTGCATCGGTGACCCAATTGTGCACAGCTAAGCATAGCCAAATGACACAGAGCATTGCATATACATGGCAATAATTAAAAAAAATGCTGAAAACCCAAACTATACAAATATGCCTAGTTCTCACATTTATTTGCAGACTGACCAGCTTTTGGCCTCATATATTTGGTCCAGTTTTCATATGATTATGATATTCGGGCTAATTAGTGGTACACCATTAAAAATTGACATTACAATATCATGACAGGCATTTGAGTTTCAGACTTCCTGTTTTTCAGATAAGCCATGCTAATGTACTTTGTAGGGAACTATTTAAAAATTGTCCCTATTTTTGGTCCCTTGTCCTACTTTCATTGGTGCTTTTGTCCAGATTTCTTGCTGTAAGAGGTTGAGAGGTACAGTGGGGACAGACTGTTGGTGCTTCAGACACGGATTCATTATCCGTGTTCTTCTGCAAGGTTTCATGGCCAGCACTACTGTGCAGCACTATGAAACCTCACTTAGGTACACTGAGATGCATTAATATGCATGGTGCGTTGCTGAGAGCACATCATGGCCGTGTACATGGATACATTCTGTGTAGGCTCTACACGGAGCCTACACAGAGTTTATTGAATCTACACTTATGTTTCTGCATCTTCAGGAAGGATCTAATTGCAAGAAGGTTGTAAACAGGTAGAAAAACCTCTGAGGTCAGAGCAGTCAAATGGTCCAGATGCAAACGGTTAAATAGGCAGGGAGATAAAAGGGAAAACTGAAATACCATTTATTGTTAATCTTTCTTCTAGTGAGTGAAAAAGTACTGACATTATATAATACAATTACTTATGATTTCTGTGGGAACAGAAGTGATAAGCCAGAATATATATTTGGAACTGAGAAGATAATGAGGTGACCACATCCATGGTAGTGTTTGCCATGGCCCATGTGTAATATTGTTGTACATAGTACAGATAAGGGTTCAGTATCCATTCAGTCATAAATAGGGCATGTATCAGGCTCAACTATAGGTTTCCTTTAAATATTTGTATCTACAACTGATTATTTTGTAGTAATTGAGCACTGCATTTATTTTTGCATATTTACTCTTTAGTATCACTGTCTTCCTCATTGGCTATTTTTTAAATCTATTTTCATGATCTTATGAGTGGCATGTATGTATGTATGAAAAAAGACATAGAGGAGCTCTCTGATTATGTAGCCCAGGCTGGTATGACCCTGACCCTGTGCAGCATCTTGCCCTCACCAAGAATGATGCCACAATACAAAGACAAGATGATCAGCTTTAATAATTGGCTCAAGTACTGGTGTCATTCTAAGGGGATCCAATGTCTGTCTGCTTGGGATGACATGTTGGGCAAGCCACGCTGCTTCGCAAGGGACGGCTTGCACCTGTCACCACTGGGCTTCCGATATTGGCAAAGGCTCTTCCCACCCCCATAGTGCCTTTTTAGGCAAGGCTCAAAAGACAAACCCACCCCCTTAGAAAACAAAAATGGAAAAAAAACTAAGGGTAATGCTGCTCAATGCCAGAAGTCTAAATTTCAAGATGCAGGCACTCGATGCACTCCTCAGTATGGAGAACATCGACGTCTGTGCAGTAACTGAAACCTGGTTCAAGGCTCCTGAGAGCACCCCAGCACTACCAGGCTATACCTCGTATCATGCTTTTCGCCCCAAAACCGGGCGAACCACAAAGGAGGGGAGTGTCCATATTCATCAAGGACACCCACACCTCCAGGTTAGTAGCAAAACATGAAGCATCGGAGACCATACAGGTGCAACTAACCATAGGCAAAACTGCTATACAACTGGTGGCATGTTACAGACCACCCTCCCAATCTCAGGAACCCCACTCAGCCTTCCTGAAGACATTGGAGGATATGAATGTATCACAAAATACCATCATACTGGGAGACTTCAACTACCCTAACATAGATTGGGTACATTATTCTAGCCCTAACACCCTAGCCCAAAGGTTCCTGGAATTCATAAATGCAAATGCACTGGAACAACTAGTCACCTCTCCCACTAGGGGAGATAATATACTAGACCTGATCATCACAAACATGGGGACAAAATGCTCCACACCGGAGGTATACCCCTCACTAGTGAGATCTGACCACAAACTAATCACCCTGGATATACATATCCCACCTCCACCCCCAGCACAAAAGACCACAGTGAAAAACTTCTCAAAAGCAGACTTCACTCTTCTTAAGACTGAGATGGTATCCTTTAAGCCCAGTGGGCCAGTGGATACCACATACCACAATGCTGAATCCTTCACAAATGCTTTCTATGGACATCTCCAAGAATGCATGGATCATGCAATCCCAAATAAATCCAAGACCCTCTCCAACAAAGGCAAGCGTCCTGTCTGGTGGACCTCAGCCATTAACAAATTGTATAACAAAAGAAGGAAGCTACTGCACGACAGAGCAAAATCCCATAAAGGGAAGATATCTCTGATCAACACTAGCAGAAAACTACATTCTCTCATAAAAACATCCAAGGCCAACTTTGAGAGAAAAATCGCTAAGGACACTAAAGATAACCACAAAGCCTTCTTCAGCTATGTTGAAAACCTGGGTGGAAACCCTCAGATATGCTCAGAGTTAGTTCACAACAACAAAAAATACACTGAACCCACAGATATTACCAACATTCTGGCTGACAGGTTCAGTGCAAATTTCTCCCCTTTCTCACCCCCAAAAGAGGATATACTTATCCCAGCTGAATGTAATCTCCCTGTCATCTCAGATGTCCAGGTGAGAGCTGCCCTCAGCAAAGCCAAAAACACAGCATCAATGGGACCTGACAGGTTGTGTGCTATGTGAACTCCAAGAGGAGCTAAACCCGCACATAAAAATGCTATTTAACCTTAGCCTTACTACAGGATATGTACCTGAACACTGGCGTACAGCAGCAGTGGTCCCACTCCACAAAGGGGGTACCTGTACAGACCCTGGGAACTACCGCCCCATAAGCTTAACCAGCCTGGTCTGCAAAGCTATGGAAAGAATCATTATGGAACTCATAAACAGAGACATTGGGGACCTACAGACACTTGATCCCACCCAGTTTGGCTTTGTAAAGGGCAGATCTTGCCTTTTGAACCCGGTTGACTTTTTCGAAACGGTCACTAGAGCCATTGATGAAGGCAAAGCAGTCCATACAGCCTACCTGGACTTGACTAAGGCCTTTGACACAATACCCCACTCAGGCATCTTAGATAAGCTCAACAGCTCTATGTAAACCCTTATGTCACTAGATGGGTTGCAAACTGGCTAAAGGACAGAACCCATAAAGTTAAAATCGCTTGAGCAATGTCAGACTCAAAGCCAGTCACAAGTGGTGTCCCACAGGGATCTGTCCTGGGACCCCACTTGTTCAGCATTTATTTCTCAGATGTCAAAGCAAACATGGGAGGGTTGTGGCTGACAAAGTTCGCAGATGACTGCAAACTAGGCGCCATAGTCGATACACCAGCGGACACATACATCCTACAAAAAGGCCTCACAGAAATGGACAACTGGTGCCGGAGTCATGGCCTTAAACTAAATGCCAAAAAATGTATAGTCATCCCCTTTGGGAAAAACAAAGTACCCACAAATTATCACATAGACAGCAACCCACTGAGTACGGAAAAACTAATCAGAGACCTAGGGACCCAAGTCGACAGCGACCTCTCATTTGACACCC
Source organism: Protopterus annectens (assembly GCF_019279795.1). NCBI lineage: Eukaryota > Metazoa > Chordata > Ceratodontiformes > Protopteridae > Protopterus > Protopterus annectens. The sequence continues at coordinate 1,911,269,239 of NC_056729.1, forward strand.
ACGTTGCCAAAGTGGTTAGAAAGACATTCTACCTTGCACACCTTATCATGAAGGAATTCACATCCAGATCCAAGGATGTCATTGTATCCCTATACTCCTCCTTCATCAGACCCATGATTGAGTACAATGTCCCATTTGGTATGTACCTCACCCGGCATTTGCAACAGCTGGAGAGACCACAAAAGTACCTCACCAAGAGGATCAAGGGTCTCCAACATATGTCTTATTCTGCCATACTAAAGAAACTCCAGCTCTATTCAGTAGCATACCACCTGCTCAGAGGTGATCTGTGCCTGACGTACAAGGCCATGTCCAATCAGGAACTGATGGACATGCTCCACCTCAAAAAATCTAAATCCATCAGAACCACGAGAGCTAAAGACTTAAACCTTGGCACAAGTATAAATAGGACATGCTGGAGGGATAGATTCATAACCCAGAGGCTTCCCATGCTCTGGAACAGAATCCCAGTTCATGTTAGGCAGAGCTCTTCACTAACTCTCTTCAAGAGAAGTCTTGATGAGTGGATGGGAGATCGTAAGTTTACCCCAGGGGTCACATCTGTGTCACTACTAGACAGGGGCACAGTAAACTAATTCTATTATATAAGGAGACCTTCACTGTGTCACTACTAGACAGAGGCACAGTATTCTAAATCTATTCTGTACATTTTTGTACTGTTTCATGGGGTGGCGAAAGCCACATCACTATGGCTAGGCTTACAAATGCCCCAGGGCAGATAGCCTAGTAATAAACTATGAAACTATGAAACTATGTATGTATTTATTTTCTTTTTTTTAAAACAGGTTTATTGTTTTAACATACAAGAGAAATATCATAACAATTTTATACAAGTAATTAAAAATAGATATGATTATAACATTCAACAAAACAACTAAAGTATTTACAATATGTATTTATTTTCTGAGGAGAAAGCATTACTTAGTATTATAAGTCATCAACTTGTGGTGTCTGCCTTCAACAAAGCCACATTTCTTTGACATACTACTAGTGACGTACTACTAGTGACATACTACTAGTGACATACTACTAGTGACGTACTACTAATCAACAAGTGGTATGATAATGGCTGTGTTTGGCCCCTAGCCATACCTAAGGTACTAGCAGTACTATCTGGCCAGATGGAAAGCTGTGGGTAACTGAAAAAATGTACTAGCCTTCTCTTATAAGTGTGTGTGTGTGTGTGTGTGTGTGTGTGTGTGTGTGTGTGTGTGTGTGTGTGTGTGTGTGTGTGTGTGTGTGTGTGTGTGTGTGTGTGTGTGTGTGTGTGCGTGTGTGTATGCGTGCGGTAAACAATTTCTTTCAAAGGTAGTTACCATAGATAAGAGGTACTGTAAGACACTGTGATTCCCACAGAGAGCAGTGAGAAAGGGCACTGGGATGCTGGGCCAAAGTCATAATTTCAGTGTAGATTTGGCAGCATATGTTCTCTGTATACTCTTGAGGCCAGGCCTTATTTTATAAACTGACTATTGAATCAGAACTGTGTGGACTTCTCTTTTATACTTCAGCTTGCTGATACTAGTGGTTTGACATGATAGTAAGCTTCAGACATTTTGGCGCAGTCGAACAGATGCAGGGACAGTAGTTTCTGTTCACGTACCATACATGGGTGGTGCATTCAGACCCCCATCAATGTCCACATCAGTCACCAGAGATTGGTGACAGTGGACTATTTATGTCACAGCAAACAAATAAATAAATACATCAACAAATAAAATAAAAAAATACTTTACTTCATCGTGGTTGTTTTTTACCAGTGGACTGAAAAAATGTACCCTTTCTCCATGGTGCATTTCATTGTAACCTGAGAGGATTTTTATCAAGACATTTTATTGTACTAGTTTTTATATAAAGCTGTGTACTGTTATAAAACATTACTCATTTAAATGTAGCCATCTTAAGGTACGGGCATGTTAAACATACTCAGTTTTATTTGAATTGGGCTACTAAAAGTGTTTTTCAAAATTATTTGTGATACATGTTAGAATAAATTAAATTGTTTACTCTGCCACGGTTAATACCCTATACAAAATCAAGTAGCACAGAGCTAACGTCCAACTCTGACTCATATGTACAGAGGTAAATATCTAAAGACAATGCATGGACATGTTTTATACAGTATCACACTGTCAGTCCAGCTATAGAGTTATTCGTAGCATCATATAGTGAGTTGTGAAGTTATAACTTACTGATCTTCAAGAAGCTCGACTCTGATATCCCAACGTTGATATTTTGCACTGCATCTATATAAATTTTGATGTCAGGAATATGACCATATACTACAATTTTGATAGAATGTACTTAGGTTTTCCTTAACTGTCTGTTAGAAACTATGTAGAAAACCAACAGGAGCATTGTATGAACCCATGAAATTTAAGTTAATTGTATTTCTGGCAGCAGTTATCACATCTGTACTAACATAAGTGATTTATACCATTGTGTCTGCAGTGCTCTAAAATAAGTCTTTCCTTATTGTAAAGTTTGTAAATTTTTCCCAGATTTATTTGCTGTGTCCCATGTCTGTGTAATAACTTCTTTGGTTATTGATAACATGTTACATGCACAATTATTCCTTTTCATGTTTTTGATGTAATTAAAGAACACCTCATTATTGCATTCAACTGTTAAAAAGATTATTTTTTAATTGGTTATTTAATTTTGGTAACTAGGGTAATGTCTTTCAGCACAGGAGGAAAAAACATCAAGAAACATACATGATTTGGTAGTTCGAGTTAGAAATCTTGTTAATAAAAATAAATAGTTTGTGGTCTTCTTTTACACCACATCGTTGTGATCTCTGGTTCACCAGTGATTTTAACGCAGATCATGTGTCCATACATGTTCACATCCATTCTCTTCAGTGAGTGTAGCCAGCCCATCATTGTGATCTCTGGTTCACCAGTGATTTTAACACAGAGCATGTGTCCATACATGTTCACATCCATTCTCTTCAGTGAGTGTAGCCAGCACACCATTGTGATCTCCAGTTCAGCAGTGATTTTAACGCAGATCATGTGTCCATACATGTTCACATCCATTCTCTTCAGTGAGTGTAGCCAGCCCATCTTTGTGATCTCCGGTTCACCAGTGATTTTAACACAGAGCATGTGTGCATGCATGTTCACATCCATTCTCTTCAGTGAGTGTAGCCAGCACACCATTGTGATCTCCAGTTCAGCAGTGATTTTAACAAAGATCATGTGTGCATACATGTTCACAGCCATTCTCTTCAGTGAGTGTAGCCAGCACATCTTTGTGATCTCCAGTTCAGCAGTGATTTTAACACAGAGCATGTGTGCATACATGTTCACATCCATTCTCTTCAGTGAGTGTAGCCAGCCCATCATTGTGATCTCTGGTTCACCAGTGATTTTAACACAGATCATGTGTGCATACATGTTCACATCCATTCTCTTCAGTGAGTGTAGCCAGCACACCATTGTGATCTCCAGTTCAGCAGTGATTTTAACACAGATCATGTGTGCGTACATGTTCACATCCATTCTCTTCAGTGAGTGTAGCCAGCCCATCATTGTGATCTCTGGTTCACCAGTGATTTTAACACAGAGCATGTGTGCATACATGTTCACATCCATTCTCTTCAGTGAGTGTAGCCAGCCCATCATTGTGATCTCTGGTTCACCAGTGATTTTAACACAGAGCATGTGTCCATACATGTTCACATCCATTCTCTTCAGTGAGTGTAGCCAGCACACCATTGTGATCTCCAGTTCAGCAGTGATTTTAACAAAGATCATGTGTCCATACATGTTCACATCCATTCTCTTCAGTGAGTGTAGCCAGCCCATCATTGTGATCTCTGGTTCACCAGTGATTTTAACACAGATCATGTGTGCATACATGTTCACATCCATTCTCTTCAGTGAGTGTAGCCAGCACACCATTGTGATCTCCAGTTCAGCAGTGATATTAACACAGATCATGTGTGCGTACATGTTCACATCCATTCTCTTCAGTGAGTGTAGCCAGCCCATCATTGTGATCTCTGGTTCACCAGTGATTTTAACACAGAGCATGTGTCCATACATGTTCACATCCATTCTCTTCAGTGAGTGCAGTCAGCACATCGTTGTGATCTCTGGTTCACCAGTGATTTTAACACAGAGCATGTGTGCATACATGTTCACATCCATTCTCTTCAGTGAGTGCAGTCAGCACATCGTTGTGATCTCTGGTTCACCAGTGATTTTAACACAGAGCATGTGTCCATACATGTTCACATCCATTCTCTTCAGTGAGTGTAGCCAGCCCATCTTTGTGATCTCCGGTTCACCAGTGATTTTAACACAGAGCATGTGTGCATACATGTTCACATCCATTCTCTTCAGTGAGTGTAGCCAGCCCATCTTTGTGATCTCCGGTTCACCAGTGATTTTAACACAGAGCATGTGTGCATACATGTTCACATCCATTCTCTTCAGTGAGTGTAGCCAGCACACCATTGTGATCTCCAGTTCAGCAGTGATTTTAACACAGATCATGTGTGCGTACATGTTCACATCCATTCTCTTCAGTGAGTGCAGTCAGCACATCGTTGTGATCTCTGGTTCACCAGTGATTTTAACACAGAGCATGTGTCCATACATGTTCACATCCATTCTCTTCAGTGAGTGTAGCCAGCCCATCTTTGTGATCTCCGGTTCACCAGTGATTTTAACACAGAGCATGTGTGCATACATGTTCACATCCATTCTCTTCAGTGAGTGTAGCCAGCACACCATTGTGATCTCCGGTTCACCAGTGATTTTAACACAGAGCATGTGTCCATACATGTTCACATCCATTCTCTTCAGTGAGTGTAGCCAGCCCATCTTTGTGATCTCCGGTTCACCAGTGATTTTAACACAGAGCATGTGTGCATACATGTTCACATCCATTCTCTTCAGTGAGTGTAGCCAGCCCATCTTTGTGATCTCAGGTTCAGCAGTGATTTTAACACAGAGCATGTGTGCATACATGTTCACATCCATTCTCTTCAGTGAGTGTAGCCAGCCCATCATTGTGATCTCTGGTTCACCAGTGATTTTAACACAGAGCATGTGTGCATACATGTTCACATCCATTCTCTTCAGTGAGTGTAGCCAGCACACCATTGTGATCTCCAGTTCAGCAGTGATTTTAACGCAGATCATGTGTCCATACATGTTCACATCCATTCTCTTCAGTGAGTGTAGCCAGCCCATCTTTGTGATCTCAGGTTCAGCAGTGATTTTAACACAGATCATGTGTGCATACATGTTCACATCCATTCTCTTCAGTGAGTGTAGCCAGCCCATCATTGTGATCTCCAGTTCAGCAGTGATTTTAACACAGAGCATGTGTGCATACATGTTCACATCCATTCTCTTCAGTGAGTGTAGCCAGCACACCATTGTGATCTCCAGTTCAGCAGTGATTTTAACACAGATCATGTGTGCGTACATGTTCACATCCATTCTCTTCAGTGAGTGTAGCCAGCCCATCTTTGTGATCTCCGGTTCACCAGTGATTTTATCACAGAGCATGTGTCCATACATATTCACATCCATTCTCTTCAGTGAGTGTAGCCAGCACACTATTGTGATCTCCGGTTCACCAGTGATTTTAACACAGAGCATGTGTCCATACATGTTCACATCCATTCTCTTCAGTGAGTGTAGCCAGCCCATCTTTGTGATCTCCAGTTCAGCAGTGATTTTAACACAGAGCATGTGTGCATACATGTTCACATCCATTCTCTTCAGTGAGTGTAGCCAGCACATCTTTGTGATCTCCGGTTCACCAGTGATTTTAACACAGAGCATGTGTCCATACATGTTCACATCCATTCTCTTCAGTGAGTGTAGCCAGCCCATCTTTGTGATCTCCGGTTCACCAGTGATTTTAACACAGAGCATGTGTCCATACATGTTCACATCCATTCTCTTCAGTGAGTGTAGCCAGCCCATCTTTGTGATCTCAGGTTCAGCAGTGATTTTAACACAGATCATGTGTCCATACATGTTCACAGTAGTTCACTTGTTTTATATTTTAAGATCACTGACGCTGCAGAGTGTGTTGGAGGTGGTGCTACACCCAGGGGTGTATTGTCCTTTGGATGAGATGTTAAACCCAAGTGCTATGTACCTGAGTTGGTGGTCAATCAGGTAGAAGTAAAAGCATTCCAAGGGACTTATCAAAAAGAGTAGTGGGTGCACTAATTACTTGGCAGTGTATTTCAGAGGGTTAACATTATCAATGACATTCATCATGGAGTCCTTGGTTTAATTCCATCAATTTGCATTTGCAAACCATTTGACTTTGAACACTCTTACTTTATCTGACAGTGTCAGGATTAAGTTTATGAGATGCTAATGAACTGCTTCATATAGTCCAGGGACCGAGTCCCTTAGTCTCCATTTGCCTTCTGGGTTTTTCGAATCAACTCACTTACACAGTGCTTGCCTCCTGGCCAGGCAGGGCAGGAGGCTTGGGCTAGGATCCTCATTTTCACATGGAACCCATGCTTAGTAAATAGCTATATGGCCAGTAGGTTACACAAAGCTAAAGCAGTTATTATTTTTCTGTTGTGTGTCTGCTAATTCTGTGACTCTAGCAAGTCTTTTTTAACTTTCAGATATATTTGTACCATTCAGGTATATGTTCATGAATGCATACATTCAAAGAACTCAGACTACACTAAACATACTGATTCGGGTAAATGAGTACTGTAGTTCTGTCTTTTTTTCCGGCGTGCTGCCTGCCGAACACCAACTTCTCTGTCATCCGTTGTCTTCTACACTCAAATGATGAGAACTTATCATAGGATCTAATTACTCAAAATCATTAGAAGTTTTCCTTCTAAGACATACATCCCTGATGCAGGCTCATCGTATATAATGGTGGGGGGGGGCGTTATGGGCAATCAATCTTGCAGCTGACATTGAATCTCTCCCTTTGTGTGCTATGTAATCTTGTCACACTACCTTCTAGCCAGCACATCATTGTGATCTCTGGTTCAGCAGTGATTCTAACACAGAGCATGTGTCCATACATATTCATAGCCATTCTCTTCAGTGAGTGCAGCCAGCACACCATTGTGATCTCCAGTTCAGCAGTGATTCTAACACAGAGCATGTGTCCATACATATTCATAGCCATTCTCTTCAGTGAGTGCAGCCAGCACACCATTGTGATCTCCAGTTCAGCAGTAATTTAACACAGAGCATGTGTGCATACATGTTCACAGCCATTCTCTTCAGTGAGTGTAGCCAGCACATCATTGTGATCTCCAGTTCAGCAGTGATTTTAACACAGAGCATGTGTGCATACATGTTCACATCCATTCTCTTCAGTGAGTGTAGCCAGCACACCATTGTGATCTCTGGTTCACCAGTGATTTTAACACAGATCATGTGTGCATACATGTTCACATCCATTCTCTTCAGTGAGTGTAGCCAGCACACCATTGTGATCTGTGGTTCACCAGTGATTTTAACACAGATCATGTGTGCATACATGTTCACATCCATTCTCTTCAGTGAGTGTAGCCAGCCCATCATTGTGATCTCTGGTTCACCAGTGATTTTAACACAGATCATGTGTGCATACATGTTCACATCCATTCTCTTCAGTGAGTGTAGCCAGCACATCTTTGTGATCTCCAGTTCAGCAGTGATTTTAACACAGATCATGTGTGCATACATGTTCACATCCATTCTCTTCAGTGAGTGTAGCCAGCACATCTTTGTGATCTCTGGTTCACCAGTGATTTTAACACAGATCATGTGTGCATACATGTTCACATCCATTCTCTTCAGTGAGTGTAGCCAGCCCATCATTGTGATCTCCAGTTCAGCAGTGATTTTAACACAGATCATGTGTGCATACATGTTCACATCCATTCTCTTCAGTGAGTGTAGCCAGCACACCATTGTGATCTCCGGTTCACCAGTGATTTTAACACAAAGCATGTGTCCATACATGTTCACATCCATTCTCTTCAGTGAGTGTAGCCAGCACACCATTGTGATCTCTGGTTCACCAGTGATTTTAACACAGAGCATGTGTGCATACATGTTCACATCCATTCTCTTCAGTGAGTGCAGTCAGCACATCGTTGTGATCTCTGGTTCACCAGTGATTTTAACACAGAGCATGTGTCCATACATGTTCACATCCATTCTCTTCAGTGAGTGTAGCCAGCCCATCTTTGTGATCTCCGGTTCACCAGTGATTTTAACACAGAGCATGTGTCCATACATGTTCACATCCATTCTCTTCAGTGAGTGTAGCCAGCCCATCTTTGTGATCTCAGGTTCAGCAGTGATTTTAACACAGAGCATGTGTGCGTACATGTTCACATCCATTCTCTTCAGTGAGTGTAGCCAGCCCATCATTGTGATCTCTGGTTCACCAGTGATTTTAACGCAGATCATGTGTCCATACATGTTCACATCCATTCTCTTCAGTGAGTGTAGCCAGCCCATCATTGTGATCTCTGGTTCACCAGTGATTTTAACACAGAGCATGTGTGCATACATGTTCACATCCATTCTCTTCAGTGAGTGTAGCCAGCCCATCATTGTGATCTCTGGTTCACCAGTGATTTTAACGCAGATCATGTGTCCATACATGTTCACATCCATTCTCTTCAGTGAGTGTAGCCAGCCCATCATTGTGATCTCTGGTTCACCAGTGATTTTAACACAGAGCATGTGTCCATACATGTTTGCAGCCATTCTCTTCAGTGAGTGACATCTGGTGCCCTGGGTCACAGTCACCGCATTATACACCTTCACTATTGGAGGCAGCATAGGTATCTTATTTATTGCATCATACATTCAATTGAGAAACTCTATGAGGGATGATTTATTTATGACTGAAATTCATTTTACTCTTAGATTAAAGATGAATGACAGGTGTTTGATGGGTTACCCTACAGATGCATAATGAATACTGGAATATCTGCTTACTGGCTGGTCACTCCTGGTCAGTTTCTTTATCCTCAATCTAGGGACTCCATTCTATACTACTTCATCAAAAACATCAGATAATGCAATACTTACCTAACTCAATATATCTATTCCTCTGGAATAGGCCATCTTACCTAACAAACAGGATTACTTCATGTGCAGCATCTAATACTAGTCTGGGTGACTGGATGGGTGTTTTCACTTAAGATATTTAGAGAAAATCTACTTTATGAGGGGAGCACATCACAGATTCTCCCATCAGTATTTCGTGATGTGGCTCCTTGACCATAACTTAGTAAGAATAAATGAATCTTCAAACATACAATTAAAGAAAGAATCTGATATGATCCAATTTCATGATTGTGTAAGTAATGCATACATCAGCTAGGCACACATGGGATATGAGAGGAGAAAGAAAACAGAAGAAACATTTCAGATAAATTTAGAGCATGTGAGGAAATGTAACACAGGACCATCTCTATGCCATGGAAAGAGCTAGAAGAGGTTGATTTAATTCCCATTGTGCTCCTGTTCATGTTATCCCAGTGCTGCACTTAAAGCCTTGTACACTGATTTTTCAAACAGGACCCCTGCAGTTACATTCCTTTCTAACTATGCAAACAAATTGCTTAGCCTGCCATCAGCCAAACTGGCCAATATGTCTGGAAGGCATGGTAGTTATTTTCAAGATTTAGTTCAATTTTGCTTTATACACTGCTGTTCATAGCAGACATAACTCCTATGGAATGCATTACTATCTCATCTTCAGTAACTCATCAATGACTCAAGACATCACTGAAAAGCTTCCTTTTACATACAGCCTTTCTACTCAGGTTGAAAATTTATGTCTGATGCCAGATACCACTGTTGTTACCTTAACTCATCCCTGACTAATTGCTGTTTCCACACAACCTATTCAGATTAGATTTTAAATCTATGCCTGATGCTAGATATTTTATAACTGTTTATGTATTTATTTTACTTTCTTTGCTTTTCGAAATTTTATATATTCATTATATCTTACACATTTTGGGTTTATTCTTGTTTAGGTCCCCCATTCCCCAACTGACTGTTGCAACCAGATATCTCACTTCCAACTGCCCCCTGTCTAACCTCAAGACTTCAGTTCCTAATTTCCAGTTCAGCCACACTTGACTGGTTTATACCTGCACTTCCTGACTCCCCAGAAGGCAGAATCATTTGATTACTCCATTAGGAATACAGGGAAATGAGGTCACGATGGGCTGAATGGAGATAAAGGAACAGCCATCAGAGAACAGCTGTTCAGCTACCCTTTACAAAAAAATAACTTGCAATCATTTCAAGCATGCAGGATGCATGCTCTGTGTGCCCTAAACAGAACATATTTCACATTCCCTCCCTAATGCTGAAGCTATATTTGCAAGGATTCTGTTCTCCAACAGAGGTCTGCCATGCAGTTTGGAGTCCCAGACCCAATCTGTCAGACAAAATAATAGATACATACTCACATAAAACTGTCACACCCAGGTCACCCTTCCATCTCCTTGGAAAACTCCTGAACCTGAGACACAGGCAACAAAGCTGAATGCAGTATATCCACAAAAATATAGACTTACTCATAAACGCTGATCAACTGATCTGGTAATGTGTGATCTACAAACTGTTTTATTAGTTTTGCTCCATCCATCCATCCTCAACCCTTTCTTTTTAATTTTGCACATGGGGGTTGGGGTGTTACTTCCACAGTGACAATCATCTCAAAACAAGGTTTACACCACCAGGTGGCTACCTCTGCCACAGATGTTAATTGACTTCATTTGTACCACTCACTCATGCTCACACTCTCACCTACAGCCAATTTAGAGTGTCCAATCCACCTACTGCATGTCTTTGGAATGTGGGAGGAAACCGGAGCAACCGGAGGAAACCCATGTGACCGCAGGCAGGACATGCAGACTCAACACAGAAGGCACCCCAGCCGAGAATTGAACCTGAGAACCTCTGGCAGCTGATATAGAGTGAGTTATTGCCAGTTTTGCTGCAGTTGACTGAAAATGCTGTGATTTTAGTGATTTTACGTGATTTTACAAGTCAGAATTTTATTTCTCTCTGTTTTTTTTCTTAGTTCTGTAAATTTTCCCTTTTCAGCCAGCCCTCCTCTGACCAATAAGGCATTCCTCAAAGCCAATCAGCTGTCCAATTCACTGTCCCCAGACATCTGCCATATAGCCAGTTTGTTTCCCGAAGCAAGTGTTAAGGGTACCCAGAGCAGTGCTGTCAGCTTGAAAGACAGTTTTTTCTCTTTACTTTAAGGTCTTATTTATTTTACTTTATTTGTTGACATTTGTTTACCAGGAAAGTCTGACTCAGTCACAGGAGCCCATTTTCAGTGGACGCCAAGGAGAAAAGCTCTAATTTACAGAAAAAAATCAAAAAAAAAATCAAAGACATTACATAAAAAACAGCTGAAAATTATATATTACAAAAATAATAAGCAATATTGTAAGACATTGGGATATATCATATATATATGTTGCAAATAAAACTGAGAAAAAGCAAAGTAAAATACTATATACAATTCTGGACAGCATCTTTTTGGAAATTCACTATTGTAATAAATAAAAGTCATGTGTTTATTTCAATTGCACTACAAAGGTGAGACAGACTAGGATAGGTTAGTATAAGTGTGGAGGAGGTGATAGGAAGAGCATATGTAAAGTGGTAGAGAGGGTAAGATATCCAGGTGAAGTTGGGAAATTGGTGATTGATAGAGAATCAATACAGGCAGGGATGGGGAGAGGAGAAAAACAGAAATGTAGACAAGACTGATGTTCAGTTATGGGTATAGCATGAGCAGATCCCTGAGTTTGATAGCCAGTCTGAGATGACCACAAAGGGCCACATAACTATTTACATGGTGGAGCCTCATTTGATATCAGAATCTCTAATACATACTCCAGCACCAGTTTTTGTAAGCTCCACCATAGCTACCTGCATGTTGGCAGACACATGCTACCAATAAAGCCAGCTCTTTTCCTAATCAGAGGATCTTTTTTGCAGCATCTTCTCATAAGGATCTTTGTTTTTGCAATATACTTGCATTCGTGCAGGTGTTGCCAATGCAGTGATCTAAAGCAGCTGCTCTCCTCCCAGGACTGGCATCCTGGCCACAGCTGCTGAATCTTTCCCTCACCATTGCACTCATCTAGTGTCCATGCTGCTAAAAGAACACAGGTAATCGGGGTCAAAGCCAGGACTTTATCCTTCCATGCCATGCCACTCTTTGTAGAGTTTTACAGACATGGCTACCAACAAAATCATCATTGGAACTGGAAAGGAATCTTGTTCTCAGAACTCAGCAATGCTTTTGAGAAGGGATAAGTAAGGGTGTTCTGTTCTGTCCTCTTCTTATTTTCCAAACTTTAATTTTACTTATTACTTACTCTTATTGTTAACGTATTACTCTCAGGGCTGCTGATACTCATGTAACTGCTTATCCTGCTGCATAAATGAGTTGCTTTGTGAGAGAAATGAAGATGGTAGTCATTTTTTTTTCATTTTAGTTTTTACTACTGTTATGTTTTATATCTAGAAGAAGTGCTAATACTCCTTTAACTGCTTTTTTTGTTACAAAACTGGTTTGCTTTGTGAATGAAATTAAGTTTGGTAGTAATATAATTTAATTTTATTTAATTACTTCTGCTTAGTTTTAAACTATTAGAAGCACTAACAGTAACTTAACTGCTAGTCTGTTACACGTTTGAGTTGTTTTGTGTGAAAAAGGATCATGGTTGCCTTCTAAGTGAAATCCAGATCCCCACGGAAATACACAGCTGCTACTGACTGCTGATTAACAACTTTGCTTATGACTCCAAACTTGAAGCCATTGTCAGTTCCTTTGAAGGCAGGATTGTAAGCATCTGCTCCCAGGATAATATGTGAAGTTAAAAGTGAAAAGTATAGTGCTGTGTCATTTGGTCAACAACAGCTCCATTGTACCCATTACACAGAAGACACTCCCCTCAAAATCAATGCACACAAGGCCACTGATGACCCTGTCCTATATGGCCTGCTATACATTCACAAAACATGTAATTTCAGAAGCACAAATGCTTGAGAATTAAGCTTCCACTGCAACATAAACAGAACCTGCTGTCAGGTAGATGTCTGTCCCCCCAAAAATTCCCTTGCATGGAAAAGACTACTGCTCCAAATTAATTGCTTCCTAACCCTTTACGAATGCTGCCTCCCGACACGCACACACTCTCACACTCTGAATGAACAGATGGGAGATCGTGAATACAGTCATAGGCTGCCCCATCAAACCATTATGGGAAAGGATAATCTGTAGCGAGTATTGCTGTGGTTAAAATTCAGAAGATCTGCTCAGATCTACTGCCTAGTAATAACCTATGTATCTTTGAACAAAAGGAAACCTGCAATACAGCTCTGAATTGTAGTCTGTGTCCATTACAGTTTCTTTGAAACAATACATGCTGTTAAAGACTGCTGAGTTATCTGTATGCCCTGAATCCTAATAATCAGATACCTTTAATTTCTATTTCCAGGTTATTAAAACTAGTCAGAAAGCGTGACTACTGCATTGGAAGGCAATGGACTGCATCATAGGACTAATTTGTCTCCTTGCAGTAAATTTGCATAAAGGTAAGTGGATTATTTGATGTTCAATTTACAGTACAAATGAAATGGCTTAAAAATGAACTATTTTAGAAGCGTTTCTTAGCATGTAAAGAAATCTGCATTTTTTAACAAATGCACTATAATGTGTGAGTTACCCCCAATTTCGTCTTAAAGAATAAAGTAAGTGTTATACTATTGCTTGTGATAGGTGCAACAACTCACTCTGTATCAGCTGCTAGATTCAAGTAAGTGAACTGTCACATAGAAAATGCAGTAGGCTAATATGGGACATTGCATTCATGGGCTCCTGATAATGACATACCTCACAGTCTAAAGGCAATCTGCCCCATGCCCACTGGTCCTACATCCCCCCAGCTAAAAGACAGCTGACCCACATTAAGATAATTTCTGCCTCACATGCACTTGCAGTATGCAGAAAAGGCTTAATGTACATAGGATCCAGAAATTAGTGCATTTCACCTCCCCTTTTAGTGACCAACTACCATGTTAAAACAAATATGTGGACTAGATAGACAGAGAGGGAGAACTAGTTTCTTTTGCTGTCATTCTTTAGGCTCATGTCAACAGTGAGCTCAGTTATTACCTGAATTAGGAATGCATTATTAAATTTTGACAGAAAACAGGTGGTTTAGATGAATTACAGGGCAATATAGATAGACTCTGTAAACCACAATTTGCAAGGAAGTTCCATGTTCTAGTTTTCTCAGAATAAAAGCAACAGGTATATATATATATATATATATATACATATATATATATATATATATATATATATATATATATATATATATATATACATATATATATATATATATATATATATATACATATATATATATATATATATATATATATATATATATATATATATATAGTACATTACATCTAATGTGACTTATGCGAGCTGAAAACTCCAAATCTGCAATTAATTGAAGCCACAGACTGCAGAAATCCTTTCCCTGTGAAAGAACCACTTGGCCAGAATGGAAATAAACTTAAACGGATGAAAACTAAGCCCACCAAAGTGGGGAACTTCACACCCACCCTAGTAAAATAAACCAACTCTGATATTGCACTACACTGATGAGTGGGGAAAGTTTATCATGGTGGCCAAGTGGTTCCTTTCACAGTGAAAGGATTTTGGCAGTCTGTGGCTTCAGCTCGGGTAAGTCATATATGACGTGACATACTTTCATTCAATGAAAGTGGACCCATATATAGATATATATATATATATATATATATATATATATATATATATATATATATATGTATATATATGTATATATATATATATATATATATATATATATATATATATATATATATATATATATATATATATATATATATATATATATATATATATATATATATATATATATATATATATATATATATATATGAGTCCACCTGATAACACCGGCACGCCAAAACACCGACAACAAAATAACCGACACGACAAAACTGAAATAAACCGAAAGTTCAAAAACACGAAACTTCACATGCCCGACAAACCACAATCCTGACAATCAACAAAACAAATATCTTTCCCGAAAAACACACACAACACAAGCACACCAAAAACCTTACAAACCTACACTAAACCTTACATACACAACTATCTATGCACTAACCTTAACCCAAACCCTAACCCTATGGTCCGTCACTATCGCACACTTACCTTACTCGCACCCTATCCCTAACTCAATTAATCCGCCCCTAACCCTTAAGTCTGTCACTATCACACACTTACCTTACCCGCACCCTAACCCTAACTCACTTAATCCACCCCTAACCCTCAAGTCCATCACTATCGCACACTTACCTGACCCGCACCCTACCCTAATGTCCGTCACTATCACACACTTACCTTACCCACACCCTGAACCTAACATCCGTCCCTATCGCACACTTACCTTAACATGTCAGTGTTCTCAGTGTCGGGATTCTCAACTTTCGATCATCTCCATTGTCGATCTTCCGGTGTCAGTGTTCTCCTTGTCGGTGTTGTGGACTTTCGGCATTTTCAGGTAGACCCATATATATGGTGAACAGTAAGTTCAGTCTACTGAAATTGACCCATATATAAATACATATGGGTCTACTTCAGTAGACCGAATTTACAGTCCACCGATACTGATTTAGCCAAGACCAAACTGCTGGAACAACAGTTATTCGAAACTATAAACTGCCGAACCTCAGAACACCGAATAAGGCAGTATGCTACCAGTTCTGGATCTTACCTTTTCCAGAATGTAGTGTGATCTCGGAGTTGGAATACAAAATTGTGCTGGGGGTGTCGGAGATGCAGCTCCCCACATGGTGGGTGAAGGGGGCTTGCCCCCCTGCAAAAACATCAAAAATCCGAAATGGTAGGAGTAGGTCATCCAAGCACAATGTAGCTGTACCCTCAAGTTTCTTCTGACCCTCATATCTAGCATGACAACATAAGTGCAGTGCAAACTAATATCACAATGTAGAAGTACAGTGAATGTAAAGTGCAATGGACTCTGTTCATGTGGTGCGACATGTCAGTTATGTAAACTGTCCATTGTTTTGTTACTTACTGGTGAATATTTCAAATCCTGTTAAGGCATTCCCTTACCTTAATTGTTAACATATGTACACGTTTAATATGCAGAAACTCCCAAAGTTGACAATGCTTTGCAATATATTTTTATCTTTGCCATCTTGATATGATGCATGAAGTTTGGCATTGAACATCATTACCAGACATCAGTGCTCCTTAGGGAATTTTTGTTCCCATCTTATGGCAAGAACTCAAAAATAATAATAATAATAATAATAATAATAATTATTCATGTGCAAAGGATTAGTTATCTTTCACAGAAACAAGCAAGGCATCGGTGAGAGACTATTAGTACATTGGACAAAAAAGTAGTGATGTCAGAAAAAGTACTTTCACTATAACTTCCATAACAGGTCAACATATTAATCTTGTATGTATTCAATTATAGTGCAATAAATGCAGGGTTTGAATCCACATAAGGGAGAGTATCCTTTTGTTCTGTTGGTTGGCATCATACATGAATTATAATGCAATCTACTGCTACACAAGTGCCTTCCAGGAAAATATGTTAATGTTTATTTATGCTGAAACATTTACATGACTCATAGTTATAAAGTTAATTGTATGTTTCACATTACTACAGTATTACAATGTACAGATGCGCTGTTTCAATGCTATACACCCATCTGCCATCAGTTTACATAACTGCTTCATGACAAACAAAATATGGGTGCCGCTGTGATGTCACAAGTAAATACAACAAAAACATGGAACAAAAAAAAAACTTTATTGTTACGTTTGTGTAGGGGTGCAAGACCCCCTCCACCCTCCACTACCTGCTACTTAAATATACCAACTCCGGGGGTTGTACTACAGTGAGGAAAATGGTAAATCTCCCATTCCATTGTGTACGGCAATCTCAATTCACAGTATTTAAAGTTTCAAAACTTCGATCATATGGTCTTAGTCATATGGGTTTTAAAGCTTTGAAACTTCAGTAAAACAAGATCGACCCAGTCACAGCCCTTAAGGCCAAATACAACACCAAACATACTTGTCATAGGTGACTCCATAGTCAGACACACTGACGTCCCACTCACCAGGCTGAACAAGGAGAGGGTCACAGTAAGCTGCCTATCGGGCGCTAGAATCCGCCACATAACACAAGCACTCGGGTCACTCCATGGCAAGTACAAATAAGACACAGTCATTGTCCATGCTGGTGTGAACGACCTGAGACACACCTCCCTGGACTACATGAAAAGAGACATAGAGGAGCTGTCTGATTATGTAGCCCAGGCAGGTATGACCCTGACCCTGAGCAGTATCCTTCCTTCACCAAGAATGATGCCACAATATAGAGACAAGATGATCAGCTTTAACAATTGGCTTAATGTCTGGTGTCATTCAAAGGGGATCCAGTGTCTGTCTGCCTGGGATGACATGCTTGACAAGCCACGCTGCTTCGCAAGGGACGGCTTGCACCTGTCACCCTGGGATTCGGATATTGGCTAAGGCTCTTGCCACCCCATTGTGCCTTTTTAGGCAAGGCTCAAATTCTAAACCTACCACCCTAGAAAACAAAAATGGGAAGAAGCTGAGGGTAATGCTGCTCAATGCCAGAAGTCTAAATCTCAAAATGCACGACTCGAGGCCCTTCTCAGTATGGAGAACATCGATGTCTGTGCTGTAACTGAAACCTGGTTCAAGGCTCCTGAGAGCACCCGGCACTATTAGGTTTTACCTCATATCATGCGTTCTGGCCCCAAAACCCGGACCACACCACAAAAGGAGGGTGTATCCATATTCATAAAGGATACCCACACTTCCAGGTTGGTGGCAACGCATGAAGCTTCGAAACCATCCAGGTGCAGCTAACCATAGGCAAAACTGCTCTACAAATTGTAGCATGCTACAGGCCACCCTCTCAAACTCAGGAACCCCACACAGCCTTCCTGAAGACACTGGAGGGTATAAATGTATCTCCAAACACCATCATATTGGGTGACTTCAACTACCCGAATATAGACTGGGAACATTACTCAAGCCCTAACTTTCTAGCCCAACGGTTCCTGGAGTTCATAAATTCAAATGCCATGGAACAGCTAATCACTGTTCCCATGAGAGGAGAGAATATACTAGATCTCATCATCACAAACATGGGGACAAAATGCTCCACACCGGAAGTATATCCCTCATTGGTGAGATCTGATCATACTCGTGTTTATCTTTTGTCTGTTCGTGGTTCATTAAAGCTTTTTTGCTGCATTTTGGACTCAATTTGGATTCGTATTTAATGAACTATTGAGTTTCGTTTACAGTAATAGAACTTTTGGTTTGAAAATTTACTGGTATACTGTTTTCGTTACTTGTCCTTGTCGTTTGGATCAGAAAGGTCTTTTTCTGACTTTTTCTTGGTTTGCTGTTTCTCTTCATTGAGATCTGATCATAAACTAATCTCACTGGAAATCCACATCCCGCCCCCACCCCAAACAAAAAAGACCACAGTGAAGAACTTCTCTAAAGCAAACTTCACACTACTCAAGACTGGTGTGGTATCCTTCAAGGCCCCTGAGCCAGTGGAAACAACAACCCAAGCTGTGGAAGCCCTTACAAATGCCTTCTATGAACACCTCCAGGACTGCATGGGTCAGGCAATCCTAAATAAAACCAAGACTCTTTCCACAAAGGGCAAACGTCCAGTCTGGTGGACCCCAGCCATTAACAAACTTTACAATAAGAGGAGAAAGCTATTACATGATAGAGCAAAATCCATAAAAGGGAAGTCACCCCTGATCATTATTAGTAAAAAAATATGAACACTCATAAAATCAACTAAGGCCAGTTTTGAGAGAAAAATTGCCATGGATTCAAAGGACAATCATAAGGCCTTTTTCAGCTATGTTAGGAACCTGGGTGGAAACTCCCAGATATGCTCAGAATTAGTACAAAATGATACAAAAATCACTGAACCCACAGACATTGCCAACATACTGGCAGACAGGTTCAGTGCAAACTTCACCCCTCTCCCCTAAAGGAGAGATAACTATCCCAGCGGAGTGTAGCCTCCCAGACATCTCAAATGCGCAGGTGAAAGCTGCTCTCTCTAAAGCTAAAACATAGCATCAATGGGACGGATGGTGCCCCGGCTGTGTGCTACACAAGCTAAATGAGGAATTAAACCCGCACATAAGGCAGCTGTTTAATTTCAGCCTTACCACAGGATACGTGCCCAAGGAGTGGCGTACGGCAACTGTGGTCCCACTCCACAAAGGCGGTGCCTCTACGGACCCTGGTAATTACTGCCCCATAAGCTTAACAAGTCTAGTCTGCAAAGCTATGGAGAGGATCATAATGGAGCTCATAAACAAAGATATAGGAGACTTGCAGACATTGGACCCGACCCAGTTTGGCTTCATCAAGGGCAGATCATGCCTTTTGAACTTGGTCGACTTCTTCAAAACAGTCACCAAGGCCATTGATGAGGAAAGGCAGTCCATACAGCCTACCTTGACCTTGCAAAGGCTTTCGACACAATACCCCACTCGGGTATTGTAGAAAAACTTACCAGCTTAAATGTAAACCCATATGTCACAAGATGGGTTGTAAACTGGCTTAAGGACAGAACCCACAGGGTTAGAGTTGCTGGTGCTATGTCAGACTCCAAGCCGGTCACAAGTGGTGTCCCACAGGGCTCGGTCCTTGGCCCCCTATTGTTCGGCATCTACTTCTCAGAAGTACAGGCCAGCAGGGGAGGACTTTGGCTGACAAAGTTTGCAGACGACTGCAAACTGGGCGCCATAGTGGAAAGTGCATCGGACACGGATATCCTTCAGAAGGGACTCATGGAAACAGATAGCTGGTGCCAGAGCCATGGCCTGAAGTTAAACGCCAAAAAATGTATAGTCATACCCTTCGGGAAAAACAAGGTAACCCCAAGCTACCATATAGGTGGCAATCCACTAAGCACAGAAGAGGTTATCAGGGACCTGGGGACCCAGATTGACAGTGGCCTTTCTTTTGACACTCACGTTGCCAAAGTGGTTAGAAAGACCTTCTACATTGCCCACCTTATCATGAAGGGATTCACATCCAGATCTAGTGAGGTCATTGTTCCCCTGTACTCTTCACTTATCAGACCAATGATTGAGTACAATGCCCCATTCGGGATGTATCTCACCCGACATCTGCAGCAATTGGAGAGACCCCAAAAGTTCCTCACCAAAAGGATAAAGGGATTCCAAAATCTGTCATATGCTGCCAGATTGAAGAAACTCCAGCTATATTCAGTCGCATACCATCTGCTCAGAGGTGACATGTGCCTGACATACAAGGCCATGTCCAACCCGGAATTAATGGACATGCTCCACCTCAAAAAATCCAAATCCACCAAAACCACTAGAGCAAGCGACTTAAACCTTAGCACGGATATAAATAGGACATGCTGGAGGGATAGATTTATCACTCAGAGACTCCCTATGCTGTGGAATAAAATCCCGGTCCATGTGAGGCAGAGCACCTCGCTGGCTCTGTTCAAGAGAAATCTTGACCTGTGGATGGGAGATCGTAGGTTTACCCCGGGAATCATCTCTGTGTCACTGCTGGACAGAGGCACAACAAACTAATGAGCACAGTATTTTTCATATAAGGGGTGGCGTAAGCCACAAAACTTTGGGCTAGGCTTATAAATGCCTTAGGGCAGATAGCCTAGTATAAACCTATGAACCTATGAACCTATATATCTATATCTATATCTATCTATCGATCTATATATATGTATATATACATATATATATATATATATATATATATATATATATATATATATATATCTGAATTCCTATTACAAGAACGAAAGTTCACTACTTTGAACTTGTAATAGGAAGCCTCACTTCTGCAAAAGTTCACTTTAACAAAAGTGAACTTTTGCATACGTGCACTTCACCAAAAGCACGGCAGCACAGTGGAGGCCATAAAAAACAAGCTATGTCCTTCACTATGGTGCAATAGTCACGGACCTTAGGGTTAGGGCATGGGTTAGGGTAAGGGGATAGTTGGTAAAGCTATCCCCTTACCCTAACCCATGCCCTAACCTTAAGGTTCGTGACTATTGCACCATAGTGGAGGACATTGCTATGTCCTTCACTGCACTGCAGTTGTCACAGACCTAAGGGTTAGGGCATGGGTCATGGTAAGGGTACTATGAACTGTGCCCTAACCCTAAGGTCTGTGAGTACTGCATGGAAGTTCAGTACAACCTCCATTTTTTGTACTGAACTTCACGTAAGTGCACTTTCACTGCAGTGAGCATTCCATGACCTATTTCAAATTAGTGAAAATTCGATCTAGTGTATGGAACCCATATATATATATATATATATATATATATATATATATATATATATATATATATATATATATATATAAATATATATATATATATATATATTTTTTTTTTTGGGTCTACTTTAGATGGTTGGCATTTCATAAAGTCGAAAACCATATGGCTGAGACTATATGATCGATTTTGAAATGTCGATCATATAAAAAAAAAAAACAATCACTTACCTTCACATTGCTAGCAGGGGGGCAAGCCCCCCTGCACCCTCCCTGGGGGCTCCACCCCCCCCACCCCAAGAACTTAAAATACCAACTCCGAGATCACACCACAGTGTGGAAGATGTAAATCTTTTCATTCCGCACTATACAGAGATGCCCGTTCCATATGGTCGACGTTTCAAAAGTCGATCATATGGTCTCAACCATATGTTTTTTGACCTTATGAAATGTCGACTATGTGAAGGGAGCCTATATATATATATATATATATATATATATATATATATATATATATATATATATATATATGGGTCTACTTTGAAACATTTGAAACATCTATAACCCATAACATCTAATTTCATAACATTGAGACCAGAACATCTAAAACCCAAAACATCTAAAACCAATAACGTCAAATTTCATAACATCTAACACTACAAATCACAATAAAATAACATCCTCTCCACATATAACAACACCAAACTACCAAACACACTTTTTACTACATTTCTGCAGGGGAGCAAGCCCCCCTGCATCCCCCCAAACCCCCATAAATTAAATATACCAACTCCAAGATCGCACTACAGTGGGAAAAAGTTAATTTCCCAACACCACTGTATCAAGCCCCCCCCCCCCCCATAGAGACGTAGCAAAAAGTTTGTTTGGTATCTTTGTGTCATTATTTGTCATTATATGTGGAGGGGATGTTATTTTCATGTGATTTGCACTGTTAGATGTTATGAAATTCACTGTTATGGGTTTTAGATGTTTTGGATTTTAGATGTTCGGGTCTTAATGTTATGAAATTAGATGTTATGGGTTTTAGATGTTTTGAAGGGGACCCATATAAATATATATATATATATATATATATATATATACATATATATATATATATATATATATATATATATATATATATATATATATATATATATATATATATATATATATATATATATATATGTATATATATATATATATATATATATATATATATATATATATATATATATATATATATTATATTTGGATCTACTCTGATATTGAAAATCCATAATCATGAACGTTATTTTCGCAAGATGAAAATAACAAAACTTAAACTCAAGAGCCACAGACTTTTTCCCAAGCAAGTAGACACTTGCCCAAATGTACACAATACACACCATACAATCTCAAATCCACACCCCCAACTATTTATACCAACTCCAGGATCACGATGCAGTGGAGAAAAGGGCATATTTGCCCACGATGGGCAAGTATGTTTCAGGATTTTAAGTTTTGCTATTTTCATCTCACAAAAATAACATTCGGGATTGTGGAGTTTTATATCTCAAAGTAGCTCTATATACTTATATATATATATATATATATATATATATATATATATATATATATATGTATATATATATGGATCACCTTCAGATGCCCGAAATCGCGTTTCACACACTAATCACCGACACCAAAAGACACAACAAAAATACCGACAACGCAAAACACGAAAACATTACACCAACACACTAAATGTAAACAACACAGTACACTACATAAAATATCCACTATCCCTAACCCAAACCCTAACCCTAAGGTCCGACACTACCGCACACTTACCCTACCTGCACCCTAACCCTAACTCACTTAACCCACCCCTAAACCCACAGTCCCTCACTATCGCACACACACCCTACCTGCACCCTAACCCTAACTCACTTAACCCACCCCTAAACCCACAGTCCCTCACTATCGCACACACACCCTACCTGCACCCTAACCCTAACTCACTTAACCCACCCTAAACCCACAGTCCCTCACTATCGCACTTACCTGTCCGCTCCCTAACACTAAATCCCTCACTCTATCGCACACTTACCGAGTCCGGATTCTCACCTTGTCGGTCATCTGAGTTGTCGGTGTTTTGTCCCGTCGGATTCCGTGTCGCGAAAGCGTTGTCGGGCATCTGAAGGTGACCCATGTATATATACATATATATATATATATATATATATATATATATATATATATGTATGTATATATGTATATATATACATATATATATATATATATATATATATATATATATATATATATATATATATATACATATATATATATATATATATATATATATGTATATATATATATGGTTCTACCTGACTTCGACAGCAGAAGACCGACAACGGAATCGAGCTCCAGAAGATTGACAATGAAGAAGACCGACGCTAATCGAAAGTGCCAGAACATCGACAATGCAGAAGACCGACACGACGGATGACAACACCAACGCCGAGGATGCCGACATGGGAAAAGGCTGTGTGAGTATGCGGTAGTGACGGACGTTAGGGTGAGCAGGTAAGTGTGGAGATTGACGGTCTGTGGGTATAGTGGGTTAAGTGAGTTATTAGGAGCGATAGTGGGTTAAGTGAGTTAGGGTTAGGATGCGATAGGGGTGGGTTAAGTGAGTTAGGGTTAGGCGATAAGGGGTGGGTTAAGTGAGTTAGGGTTAGGGAGCGATAGGGGCGGGTTAAGTGAGTTAGGGTTAGGGAGCGGGTAGGTAAGTGTGCGATAGTGACGGACCTTAGGGTTAGGGTAAGGTTTAGTGTGGGCTTGTAAGGATTTTGGTGTGCTTGTGTTGTGTGTGGTTTGTGGAATGGGGATGTGTTTTGTTTTTAATTGTTGTTATTGTGGTGTGTGCAGTGTATGGGGTTTCGTGTTTGTGTACCGTCGGTTATTTCGTTGTCGGTTATGTGTGGTTTCGTGTTTATGGACTGTCGATTATGTGGTGTCGGTGTTGTCGTTGTCGGTGTTGTGTGGTTTCGACTATGTCAGGTAGAACCATATATATATATATATATATGGGTTTACTTCAGTAGACCAAAAATCCATTTAATCAAAACTTACACGATCAAGACAATACCTTATTTTAAAAAAGTTTCACATTACTGGAGTTTTAATCCCTGAAAAGATGCAGCTGGCTAACATTGAAAACACACACACACACACACACACACACACACACACACACACACACACACACACACACACACACACACACACACCCCACATCCCCCTAACTAAATATACCATTGCCAAGATCTTACTTTACCGTGGAAATGGGCAAATTTCCCCATGCTGGCCAACTGCCTCTTTTCGTGGATTAAAATTTTGGTGTTGTGAAACTTCATTAAAGTAAAGTTTTACTAATCATTAAACTATGTTTTTAATGAAAAGTTTCCTAGAGCAAACTACTGGTTGGCCACCATCTGGAATTTGCCTTTTTCCCTACTGTAGTGCAATCTCGGACTTAATATATTTAGTTAGGGGGTGTGGAGGGCATAGCCCCCCACCTGCTTAGGTTTAAGTTTTATGGTTTTGTTTATGGTTGCTAGGTTGGACTATCGTCAGTTTGCCCTAGAAAACATTTCACTGAGAACTTAGTTCAATGATTAGTATGTTTGCTGAATAGATGTTCGACAAAGAGACATTCACTTATTTGTGATGCGATGATGTGATATAGACCCATTTGAAACCATATAGATTTAAACTTTTAGTTGGGTAGTCTGATGTGAAGAGTTTGCCAGTTAATATTGCCATCACCAAGAATTATTATTTCATGAGAAATGGAACTAAATACCCAGTGTAGGATGTCTTCAAGAATAGTTATGTTATTTCCTAGGGGAATATATATGGCAATTACACATAATGTTTTATCATCATTTAATTTACAGTGAGAGACAAGGATCTCAGCAGAGAGGAATGTAGGTAGAGAAATGGAAGAAGGAGAGACAGAGATATGGTTAGAGCACATGATTTCCACATCACCACCTTTTTATTTAATCTGTCTGAGCAGATGATAGTAAACCAAGGGGAGAATTTCAGAGTCTTTTATATGTGGTTTGAGCCAAAGTTCTATAAACATAATAATGGTAGGGGAGTAATGAGTGATCCCAGAATGAAATTCAGAGACTTTGTTTACTATTCTTTGAATAGTCATGGATATGATTTTTAAAATTTTAGTAGATGTTGTTACAGTAGAAGATGGAGCGGGTGAAGAAGAGAGACAGTCGGGAACTGGTTTTGGGTGGACATTACCACATAATATGATCTTTTTACACAATGTATATGCTAGTGAGTGTTTAGATATGTTACTATTAAATTTAAATTTTAACTTATATGGGTTGGGAGAAGGGTTAAGAATTTTATATCTGAAAATGAGATAGGGAATAAGCCAAATAAGCAAGAAGCACTAGTAATAGTCAATGGCTGGCAAGTGACATAGGCAGTGTGGGTAAGGGTGGTGATTAAGAAATAGGTGCGATAGGTATCATATAGCATGCAAGGTATGATAGTAGTAGGAGGAGTAAATATGTGGATAGAAAGATGAAGTGCATATTTGGTGTGTCTTGAAGACAACGATGGAGAATAGAGGGTATATGTATATTTAATTACATTATAGAAGGAAATCAAAATAATTTGGGGGTAGGATAGGGGAGAGGAATGAGCTGGAATGAAGTTAAGGTGAATGCAGTGGGCTATACCAGCTGAAATGGGAAAGAAATATGAAAGGGGTTTTGAATACAGTGATGTGCAATAGCAAAGACAATTGCTGTGGTCACATAAAATATATTGATACACATCAACGGTGGGATTTTAGTTAACAATGTACCCTTATAACTTCAAAATACTACAGCTTCTTGACTCACATTTACTCATTAGTTGATGTTGGATTTGGAAAGTCATTGTTGTGGATATTGCCCATGATAATGCCACCTATGTCTATCTCAAAGTGGTCATCTCTCAAATGATAACATGTCTGTGCACAGATTGTGGAATAAGAAGTGCACTCCCAAAGTAAAAACATAATTGCAAAGTGATAATTTATTTAAATATGCAAATTAAACCAAAAAAGAGTTGAAATGTGTAGTAACCCAGGCACAGTGGCATATCTGGCTAATGGTCGTGTTTAAATATTCTTGATATATGCAGAGATTTATATCAACTCAAGTACAGTAAGTGCAACACTGTTCCCAGTATTGTTCTTCCAATACAATAATAAATTGTCACGTCTCACACACATGCACAAATAAGGTGTGAAAAATCCAAAAGCTTCATTTTATTTTGGTGATATGCTGACTTGATGGCTGGCATACAGCAATGTCGGTGGTCAGCAATAAGCATATTGAAATAGCAGTTCTTTTCCCATGGTAGAAACTGAGAATATTCCTACATACAAGCAGAGACTTTGCCATTGTTTGTTCAAATGAATGGTGTTGACATGTATCATTTAACATTTTGGACATTAAAATCAATAATGCACGGAAAATTATTTCCACATAAATGCCTGTGTCTCACATTAGTAATATAGTGAGGACTCCACAAAGAAAAACAGCAAGCAGGCCAGGAACAGCTGCCCAGAAGAGCCAACCACTCGTGAGTGGTGAGGACTTCACTTAAAGTTCAACATGTCCAGTTTTTGATTCCCATGATTATGTTTGCTTTTCACAAGTATTGTGTTAGTTTACTGTTGTAGTATATTGTAAGGTACATCTTGGCAGCCATCTCCTCTTGGGGCTGTAAGATAATGATAATATGAAGGAAATGGTGGCTAAGGTAATGTGTTTGCCGATCTCAGACAAATACTGCCAAAACCAGATATTACCAATATTCATTTAGCAGTGATCATGAAGTTACTCCTTGTTTCACGGACTGTCCCATGTCACCATCACCAAAGCCCCTCAGTTTGTGTCCATAACTCTGGTGTTTGATAGTAAATCAAGAGAAGGAAATAATAAACATGGTAGTGCATTTAAAATTGTTGCTATCATACACAAGTACAACTGTTCCTGCCATTCATACTGAAAATTGTCAGTGACCATGTTATATCCCTTTGGAATCAGACCGTCTGCCTCCTCCACCTAACCATGACGTCTTCTTACCCATTTGATGTTCTTCCAAGATAAAGGAAAAAAATAATGGCCATTTTAATGCATTTCAACCTACTATTCTAATTTACAAACACCAAGTGTATAGAAAGTGTACACATTCTCCACTGTCAATGATGTATCCAATGTCCTGATGGAGGTTTTATAATTTATGCATTCCTGCAAGAGAAAGCCTTTCCTGAAGTTTTAAGTATTTGCTTATATGGGCAATCTCAATTCAAATGACTGGGTACTGCTGGGTAACCATCGAGGTAAACTGCTTTGTCAGTCATCACAGTGGTATACACTGTAAAGCAGGAAGACAGAAGATATGTTAATCAATAAAATAATATTACTTTCCTATAGGATATTTTCATTTGTATTATTTATTTATTTTTTCATTTGAAGAAAGACATCTTATCACATGATTCTTCTGCCAAATATTGAATATATAATACATTCATATAATTAATTTGTGGGTGGAAAATAATGACCATATTAAATAATATATTGATAAATGTTTGTGGTATCACTTTAAACCTCTATCTGCTTATAAAAAATCATATTGCAATATAGAAATTTCTGTTGTAAATCCATATAGCTATACATATAGATAAGCATCATTATTAAAAAATGATCCTATTTTGTTTGGACTGGCATTATAATTTTAATAGAAATCAGTACATTTTGTTACTTGTGATAAGTAATTGCTTAAATCTTCCTCATTTCCTATTAGCTCCTATGAATAATAACATGATATACGTTATTAAGAACTTCTTTAATGGTACATTCATTAAAGTAACTAATTCAAATTATATTAATTCCCTTCTGAAATTATTCAGGAATTTTATTTCTAAAAACACTTATTTGTAATTTTTTTTCTCACTGTTGCCAGTAGCATATACACCTGGTTGTCTGGATACTAATATTCAATATAAGATTATTTGGTGTCAATGTTTAAATGGAACAAACTCTTTCAATAGACAAAAATTATTTCAAAATTTAATGTAGATAAAATGGTTTTGATATTACATCAAATCATATTTGGATGAGAAGGGAATGCCAATAATAAAGCTTGGAAAAAACAGTATTATAAATTATTAGTTTATTATTGTTAATGGAAGTTTAAAATTTTAACCATCTTTATCTAATCTTTACAAATTAATTCTAGACTTAGAAACTTAGGTAGATGACATTTGGAATTATATCAATCAATATAGAAGAGAATATAGATTATAATAAAGAACTTACATTGAAATCAATGGGTTTAACAATGTCCAGTGATCTGTGGAAAATTTTTGTTTGAAAATACTTGCATAAAGTATTTTTATACCACATACAATAGACAAAATGTTCAATACAAAGGAAGAAAAACTTGTTGAAAGTGCAACTGATATTTATAGGTTGGTTGGTATCACATTATTTAAGAAAATGATAATATTAAATGTTATTGATATAATATTAAAGAATTTTAAGGCCCCTGTGATCTGATACCAGTGCAAGAAATAATTCTCTATTCATAAGAAATGCTGTAATTCAGGACAGCATAAGTTAATCTCAGTACTCAGTGATGTAGACACATTTAGCAATAGCTAGAAAAGTAATTATGATTAACTGAAAAAGAGGAAACACCTTCTACATTTACTGACTTTTTTAGAATTACTTCTTGTGTACAGTAAAATGAAATGGGTTCCATCAAATTAAGAGCAGGGAATAATAAGATGAATTTTATATGTTGGTTAAAATTAAAAAAAAGAAACACTGTTAGTAAAGTACAATTGATTGTCAGCTGAGAATGTTTTACTGTATTAGCAGAATTTGTGTGGGTTCATTACAGTAGATAAAATTTGATGTACATATTTGGTAAATAGATTGGAATGAAAATAAAAATATTTCTTTGAAACAACAATAATAATATTCATTTCAGTTGACCCAAAGAAACATCTATGCTTTCAATAGTCTAGTAGTGGCACCATTATGACAGTCACTGCTCCTTTCTAACTTCCATCTGAATACCTCAAACTCACTGCAGATATCCTTGCATAGTCTGTTTAATTCTAATAAACAACTCTATCCAACAGATATATGTCCCCATCTAATGGAAAAAACAATCATATATATATATATATATATATATATATATATATATATATATATATATATATATACCCCATAAGGTGATTTATCAGAAGAGCTCACAAACTAAAGACCAATTGCCATTCTCTCAGCCTTATCTAAAATCTTCAAAAAATGTATTCATTCTCAACTTACTACATATAATACTTCTTATAACCTTCTCTCTCCCCCAAAGCATGGTTTCAGACCCATTTGCAGTCCATCCACTCCCATTCTAAGGTTCACAGCATACCTCTCAACCTGGAAACATCAAATATCTGGACAAGGCCCATGAAAAATAGGTACAAATATGTACGCTGATTAACATCTAATTTGCATACATAATTACATAACCCCACCCACTCCAATGGAATTGCGGAATAACAACTTTCAAACGCAAACTGAAGAACAGACAATCAAAATATGACACCAGAGTCCCCCTGCAGCCATTCCAGTGTCCCATTACCCGGCTATTTCACCCCATTTACCATAAACACTAATTTGTGCATACTGCTTTACTTCTACAATGATTATTTGGATTTTATTTTTACATTTTATAGCACAATGCACAAACACTAATATATATCTGCTAAACAAAGCAATACTGTCTCACAATGAAAATAGATTTGGCATTAAAACTTCTCTGCCCTTGAAACTCACATTCATTGAAACAGCATTGAAACCCACACCATATCTAAAGAAAACGCATCTGGCCAGCGGTGGATAAAGATTACCTTTGGGCTGTTTTCAGATCATTGGCCCCTTGCACACAAAACAAGAAACATACATGTGTTCTTTTCTTTGATACACCTTCCTGACTTTATTAATTTATATTCCTTGTATAATATAGCACACTTGTTAGACAGAGCACATTTTAAATTTATTGTTTGAACATTTTTCCAGTAGACTGTACTGTAGGCAATGAAACAAAATACATGAACCAATAATGACAAAAGTGCCCAATTCAGAACATTTCCATTATAAAAGTCTACTTCCACATCCACACTATAAATATAATGACAGTAGTGTAAGCCATAGGCATTTTGCACAGCTTCTCACACTTATTTTCAATTTCATTTTTTGGTGGGGGGGGGACAAAAGGTCAAAAACTAGCGACACATTTTAAACATTGCTTGTATAATTTTGTAAAGTTGCTAGAATAAAATGTTGTGTTCCACCATGCATTTCACTGGCAAGACTTGAACCCAGGACCCTATGCACTACAGTCAGAGCAACATACTGCTATGCCAGATCAGCAGCTTTCTGAAAAATAGGAAGATTGAAACTTAATAGCTATCATTTAGTGAATTCATTTCTCACTTCTCAACATAGCTCTCAACCTCTTAGCACAAAAATACTGGACAGACAAAGCAAATAATGGGGGAATACAAATTCAGTTCTCACTTCTCACCATAGCTCTCAACCTCTTAGCACAAAAAACCTGGACAAATAAAGCCAATAATGGGGGAATACAAATTCAATTCTCACTGTAGCTCTCAACTCTTACCACAAAAAACTGAGCAAAGCTCATAAGTGGTGGTGGCTAGGGACTTTATGCTCTTTTTACCCTGTACTCAAGGTACAGGGTTTGAGTCTGAGTACCTCTGGCCCCCAGGTGTATTAAATGGGAGGCATTTTCACACACACACAAACACACATGCACCCATACCCACCCTTACTTGGAGTCTTTATTCTGCTGTAGAGTTAGTCCATTCTGAAAGTTAGTTTCCAAACGTAAATGCAAGTTCTTCATTCCACATCAGAGTTAAAGTTAGTCCTAATGCTGTATAACAGCAACTGCATTTTGTCATTACCGCTCACATTTGATCAGCCAGGCCAGCCAGAAATGCATATTCTGAGAGGCTGGTAGCCCTGAGGGAGCTGACATCATCACACACATGATGATGTCAGCTCTGACAGCGTGAAAATTAAAAACAAAAGAAAAATCTTAAATGAAGGGGTGCCACTTGGGAATCGTGGCATCCCTTCATTTGAACCCCAAAACTCAGTAAAAACAGAGTAATTTGGCACGGTTGGGAGGTTTGTTTCACAGGTATAATAAATCACAATAGAAATTTAGGTCTTCTAATCTCAGCCCTATTTCTGGATCTATCCAAGCCATTTGGCACAGTCAGTCCTCAAATTCTCTTTACTAAACTGTTTTCCTGTGATCTATCACTCACCTCATTAACTGATTTCTTTATCACCTCACTAATATATCCCAAGCAGTAAAATAACAAGATATTTCCTTCCTATATCCATTGAAGTACCACAGAGATCCATCCCACGACCACTAGTTTGATAACTTAATCAATGACCTAAACACAGGAGCCAAAGAGGCCACAATAGTACAGCACACTAATGCCTCTACTTTAAGATAGACTGCTAGGACACTATCCATACACCAAAAACTTACCCAATAATTACACAGAAATATTTTTCCTTCATAGAAGCTTGGCTCGACAACTCACAAATCCTACTAAATTAAAAAAATATATATTACTGTTCCTCCAAACTCTCTCTCCTCTCAAAAACTACCTTTAATTTATTGTCATCCAATAAGACCAATATAGAACTTGTATCCACCACCAAACCACTGGTGTGATTATAGATGGCCTCCTGAAATTTGATCTCCACTTTTAGCAAGTCCTAAAGAAAACACACCAAAAGCTAGGCTGCATCCATAGAGTAAAACACTACCTTAGTGACTATGCCAGACAGAACTAGCCACTTTTTTTATTTCCTCCTCATTTACATGCCTCCTCTCCTAACCAATCTCAAATCCTCTCTATCAGCCAAATTAGAACAATGCTAAAATAAAGTAGCCAAATTCACAACACATATCTGCCTCTCTCTAAAACATCTAAACTGGTTCAATCAAAATAATTCTCTGTTGTACCCGCAATTAATTACAACCTTCAAACTACTGGACAACCCTGAAAAATTCCAGTCTCTTCACATCATCATTCAGCCTTAAACTACTAAGAGACCTCTATGCTCCAGTGATGAATCCTTAATTGCCATAGCTAAATTTGGTAATAATTCATGATACTCCTTGTATTCACACTGCATTTCTAATAGCTGGAATACCAAACCATGCCACTTAAGACCAGTCTGCAACCTGAAAGACTTTAAATGCCATCTAAAGCAATACCTGACAGATAAATGGCTCTGCACCCACACCACCCCTGGTTAAAATGGTACTAATATAGCTATATGAATTTGTGCTATAACTCTCTGCTGCACTCAAATTAATGTACTAGTATCACGACTGTATCCTCCTCTATTATCCCATCTCCTTTATCTTCCTTGAGCCTCCTCCCATCCTTCCTTTCTGTGGGCTGCACTAACTCTTTTTCTTAAACAAAATGTATTCATTTATAGCCCTTGTAACTATCATTTTTAATCAATACTATTTGTTAATGATGTAACAGATGTCAAGGATGTCTGAATAATAGAATTGTTACTCATGAATGAAACTTACTGTAAATGAAACAATGCAAATGATGTCCATGTTGTCTGTATGATGGAGCTTTTCTCATCGGTCCTCTGCTGATAAAGGGCACTGCTTAGTCAGACTATCCCAGTAAATAAATGAAAATAATCATAATAATAAAAATAATGCAATAATCATAATAATAATAATAATGTGTGATACATTGTAAGTTCTGACAGATGTGATTTGTTGTATTTCACTCTACACATTATTTTCATGTTAATTGAGGTATCTATTACAGTAAATGAAATTGAGCTAAATTTGAAAAACTTTATGTACATTGTGCCCTACTGATAGCATCAGTGATGTGCCCATAGATTGTGAGGCAAGTGTTTGCATGTGAGCTTGAGTCTGACTCACTCCAGTGATGAAATCTACTTGATATAGGTGAAGTTCTTGACATTAACCACACAGTGCTCTGGAACCAAGACATTAACTGAGAGGTTCTGCTCCATAATGTAGAAGTGTGTCAAGGCCTAGTTGCCTTTTGCTTGGAAGAAGCCACATTTTGTGTGACACACTTGCCCACCATGCATGTGAATACTCCCTCAGCCAAGTTCAACAGTTTATTCAGTGTGTGCTTGCTACATCCTTATCAATGTGTGGAAGGACCATGACATGGATGCCGTGTTTTCACCATACTGAGCATGAGTATCATTATACCAGTGTCCCTAGCCTCCACTATTCCCACATACTGGTGAATTATTTCACCTATACCTCTAACCATCTGTACTTGACTATCAGTGGTAATAACCTTGGCCTGAACTATGTCTCAGCACATCTGCTTTTGTGCAGACAATGTGTGTCTGTAGACCTAACTGTGAAAGTTGTCTTTGCCTGGCGGCCATGTGCACTTAATGGATAGCAGTCAGTGGAACCGCCAACAAGGTTGTAGCTTGCTCCAGAGGTTTAGCTTCTTCACAAGAAAGAGGTGTTGAGCTACTTGGTGTTTTCCCTTTTGGTAATGTCATGATTTGATATGCCTGATGTGTGAGCCTTTGGCAGTGACTATGGAGTTACCCACCTGCTTGAGACTGGGAGCCCAGCTGTTGCACATTGTGACTGTGTGCCCCAATGTTGTGTTATGAGTATAAGAGTAACAGCATCATTGTCTACAGCCATTCTGCTGTCAACATCAACCTGCTGTGGTGAATCATAGCATGCGATGGTTTCTGGTGCAGCACCTGTGAGAATATACGTAATTATCTGATCATCTCCTGTGAGCCAAATCTAATTTAGTAAAAGAGTTATGGTGTTTACACTTACCATGTGCTGTGTACTATCTCATTGGAGAAAGAGCCGATACTCAACAGGTGTTAACCTTTGGATAGTGCAAGACTACCACCCAAGGTACTGTAAGAAGTTTAATTCTGTCTAGTGTTCGTCCTTGCACAGGACATCATATCAGTAGCTCTCTTTTTGCACTGTGCAACCTACAGTTCCTTCAACCTATAACATTTATGTCAGCCAGTATTTGGTCCCACCTCTTAGCTTGTTCTGCCTGTTTTGGGCCCCCCTTTCCAAACACGTTTTTCATATCTTAATCTATGGTTTGAGCCCAGTTAAATCTATGGTATGATCTCATCTATTTTCACTAGGGGTAATATATAATTATCAACCATGGGATGGGTAAAGCTAATCTAAGACCAAACTGGATAGGTTAATTCAAGCACCAAAAGCAAAACTGTGTAGGCGTCTATTGGCCTGCAAGGACAGCTAGGCTAGTACTTGCTAGCTTAGTATTTGTCTGTATGTCCTAAATGCATTCCTGGGATATGCTTCTCATCGTAAGTGAAGTTCACTCTCCTGTGCCTTGTTCCTTGATGCTATAATATCTTCTCCTAGAAAGAGTAAGTTTTGCAGTTAGTAGTTCAGTTGTGCCTCTAAGGAGCTGAAGCAATACTTTTAAATGTCTTTGAATCAATACTACAAGAATATACAATAAAACAAAAGAGTGGTGCAGGTTACAGTTCTGATGTTTCTCCTGTTTCAGTTCTGTGATAAATGCCTATTTTGTGTTTGTTTGTGCATGTATGTGCATGTGCATGTGTGTGTGTGTGTGTGTGTGTGTGTGTATTCATGGGTGGACACATCTGTGCATTTGTGTGTGTGTGTGTGTGTGTGTGTGTGTGTGTGTGTGTGTGTGTGTGTGCGTGTGTTAAAAAATTCTTCTCCTTTGTGTTATGTAAGAATATATACATTGCAATGCAGGACTATGAAGGTATGTGGGAAATGTGGGAATGGAGAGTTTCACAATAATTTTCTAATTGTTTACTTTAAAATGCAATACGTCTGTATACACTTTGGTCCAGAACATTTCCATTACAGGCCCTAATAAAGAACTGCATTGATATGAAATGACAGCATATTAAGCAGGTTTGGTCCTTTTACACAGCAATGATGGTATGATATATAATTACTGTAGCAATATTTTTGAACTTACCAGCAATTCAGAAGGTACTTGTGAAAGTCTCACAACAAAATCCAGTGTAAAGAACCTTACTTCTTCATTTCTTATCCTAACTGTACCCATTCTAAACTATTGGCTTTATCGTTGGCTTTATCCCTGGCTTTCCATTAACAATTGTAAGTTAGTGGTGACCCATGTTTATCAAAATGGCTGTACTCAGAAAATTTCATGAAACTTGCTTCCGTTTGTGAAGTTCTTATGACAAAGGAGCTTGTTGGCACAGCACTCTTCCGGTCACATTACTATGCATCTTCATGTATGTCTACCTATAGACATAGGTAACTTCACCCCACTGAGCACATTCTGTGGCATTCATATGCATGCACATACAAGTTCCTTCTAGCTGCTATCTAAATTAAATTGAAATATAAAAAGTGCAGTTACAAATGGTAAGTAAATATACACACAGTGAAGGATCAGCTTTATCATTTTTTATTCTTACAGCCCCAAATGAGATACATGAAAACTACTTTCTCTTTCTGAAAAGAATGGGATGGTTGTTCCCTGATCCCGTAATTATGGGTTACCCCCAAGAAAAATAAATACCAAGTAATATAAAAGGAAATCACAACATTTAAAAATGAATAAAGAGGTCAATATTTTTTTACAGAAATTCAGTTTGCTTCTATAATGAGGCATTAGGCAGTGCACTATTACAGATGCATCAAATGCAGTGCCACCAAACTATCACCAGCTATAACAAAACTAATATTGTCAGTAATAAGTATTTCAGAAGTGCATGTTAGAGCTACAATGAGGATTGAGGCACTCCAGTATTACAAAGGTATCAAATGCTCCAGTGACGGACATGTCACTAACTGTAGCTGTACATATCAGTTCATATTGCTCTGACAATTCCTTCTTATTATATATTATATTGAACAGTTAATTCATCCCTGCTTTGGCACCTGTGTCTCTACTGGACACAAACAGCCTGTAAATGGTTCATTTCCCATTCCCTGCCTGTAAATGTTTCATCTTCCAAGCCCCTGTTTACACTTATCAAGGGTACCAGAATTTGTCAGAGATTTGGGATGCATGGCTAGGCTTAAAAAGGCCCTTGTGATCTTTAGCCTAGTAAACACCTATGAACTTATAAACATAAACATGGGAAGATGTGTTCATGGTCAGTAAGTATTGCCTTGGGAATCAGTTTGGTAAATGGAGCTCTGACTGGCAGGTTCCTAGGACTGATCCACCATTGTGGGCTGTTCTTGATAGAATTCAACAAGATGATTGTGTGCAATAGACAATGATTGGTCAGCCTGATTCTACTGAGGCTGAAATGTGCATGTAGGATCCTCATCCTGAACCTGGTCTGAGGTACCATTTGGGTTGAGGTAGTCATCAGTCCCAAAATCTTTAGGATGGTTCCTGCTAAAAATTTGCCCTGTACTTTCTGCTGTATTACCCGTTGACCTAAGGCTGTAACTTTGTCATGAGGAATGATTACCAGTTGTTTCAGTGTGTTAATGCAAAAGCTTAGGAATGCTAGGTCCTGAGAGGGCCGAGGACAGATCTGGAACAAGTACCACCTTTTGTCCACTAATCACTTCCTTGAAGTAGCTGCCAGGAGCCAATCTACCAAATATGGAGAAATCTGTATCCCCACCCACAAGCTCTACATATGTTATGAATGAAGCCATGCTTTTGATAAAGATCAGGGGGAGGGTCTGTGGTAAGACTTGAATTTGAAAATGATGGATCCTCCGGAAACTTGAGATACCTTCTGGATGATGGATCTATTTTTATGTGAAAATAGGTATTGTTGAGGCCCAGAAAGCACATTCAGTCTCCACTAGCAGATGTGGTAAGTGTTACTGCACTGTAACAATCTGGAAAGTCCCCTTTACATACTTGTTAAGTCAGCTGAGATCCAATAGCAGCCTGACTTACTGAGACATTTTGGGCACTAATAAGAATCTAGAGTGACACTGGATCATTTTTTATCTGTTGAGACCTTCTGGGTCTTTTTATGCAATGTGCTTTCACCTCTTTTTTCCTCCCTCTCTGTTTGGGTGGTACAGTAGGGAGATGAGATGAACTAGCAGTTATAGAAAATGGGATAATGTAGGCTCTGGATATGGTTCTCCTTAGCCATGAATCTAGTGTTACTGCCATGCATGCCAAAATGAGCAAAACTGCCTCCACACTATGGTAGTTGGACAACCCCTCAGGAATTATATGAGCAAAATCCTTGAAACAATCTCCTACTTCCCTGGTTATTTGGAACACCTGTACCACTGGGTCAACAGCCAGCCTGAAACTCTCCTCAGCCATGACAACAACTGTCTGGATGCTGTTCTTGCTGCTGCTGCTGGCACTTGTCGAATCATACATTTTCAGCTCCTTTTGTCTATGCCGAAAGGTCCTTTGGAGAGCTAGGAATTTAATTCCAACTGCTATGAGAATCTTGTCTTCTTGTTCACAGTTAGGCAGACAGTCTTTAGCTTTATGCCTGAACAGCAAAATGCCATGAAAAGGAGGTATTAATGAAAGCTGCTTTGACATGGTCCAGAAAAGCCATCAAACACATCCAGGACAGTCTCCTCATGGCTTAGTCTGTGCATGCTGCCCAACTGATCCATTCATTTCATTATGGATTAGACACCTGGACAGAGAAAGAAATGTATCTGTAGAAGCTAATTGGGTTTCTAGTTGGGAAAGTATCTCACTCACTGGTAGCTGTTTCAAAGTGTCAGCTGTTCTCTGTGTAATGACCTTTGACACCTGATCATATGCTCCATATAGTTCAAGATTAAAACTTAAAATATACTTCATGCATAAACCCACTTTTCTAATGTGTCCATCATCCTAGACTACTTATTGGGAGGATGAATGGACTGAGCATCCTCAGAGATACCCTTTTTTGTAGCTGCAGCCACAACAAGTGTCCACATGGATTTATTTACTCCAAAACAGTTTGGTTTTGGGATGTGCAGGACCATATCAGGTTTTCAGAGGACAGACTCAGCAACATCCATTTTTATTTTTCCAAAGCTTGGAACAAACCATGTTGACAAGCTTGTCTGGATGAGTTTTAGGTCTCCTATAATATCTGTCCTTCAGAAGAGGTTAGGTCCATTGACCATGAGTCCCTTTGCCTTATCTTCTCTAAGATGTCACTAAAGGAAGGGTATTCTGGATGATATTTTTTAGAAATCTCTTCTTCATCAAATCATTATCTGGGGTGAGAGACTCCAAAGGGTAGACTAAGTGTTTTTTCTTGCACTTCCTCTTCTGGGAGGGGAATAGTCTGTCAGTCTTCCACAGTATTACCTGAGGAACAGAAGCACTCAGATCTTGTAAGTTCCAGCTTATGCATCCTCTTGTCATGGGAAAGCAACTACAGTCCAGCCCAAGCATCAAGTCTTGTTGATGTGTAAGGGAGGCATGAATGCCACTGTAACTATAGGTATGAATGCACTTGAAGCAGTACCTTGTAAATCAATGAGTCTACTGAAATACTCTGGTACTTTGGAATCAGCACTTAAGATAATTATTTATATACATTTGTTAACCGAGTATTATCCAACTGGGTTGAAAAGAAAAAACATTTTCAGCAGAGACCCGGTGAGTAAAGCTCCACAACAAAAAGAACATTATTAAGGTACAAGCAGTAAACTTAGTTTAAGTGGGGCGGCCACAGTGGTGCAGCGGTTAGCCTTTCTGCCTCATAGCAAGAGGTTCCCCGGTTCGATTTTCGGCTGGGATGCCTTCTGTGTGGAGTCTGCATGTCCTCCCTGTGGTCACGTGGGTTTTCTCTGGGTGCTCCGGTTTCCTCCCACATTCCAAAGACATGCAGTAGGTGGATTGGATACTCTAAACTAGCTCTAGGTGTGTGTGTGTGTGTGCCTTCTGTGGAAGGTTGGGCATCGGCCTGGCAACTCGACACTGTAAAACTCCACTGCCAATCATGAGCGGACAGATGATCCGCTCTGGCGAACCCTAACCAGGAAAAGCCGAAAGAAGAAGAAGTAAACTTAGTTTAAGTAGTACATTGCTAACAAACATGTAAATGAGCTTAACAAAAATATTATAGCAAAATATAATAACAGAATACAAGATAAACATGCATGTTTCAGGCATACTGGAATACTATTTTTTTTTACTATATATATGAGATACATAAGTCATGTAGCTTTATAAGGTGAGTCACTTCTGAAAGACCAAAACTGGTCATGTAGTTTTACAAGTCAGGTCATCTGAAGGAACAAAGATTAGTAAAGAAAAGACAGATAGTGGGACAGCCCTAAGTGGGATGAGCACTATCTGAGCT
The DNA here is from genome assembly GCF_019279795.1 of Protopterus annectens. Classification (NCBI taxonomy): domain Eukaryota; kingdom Metazoa; phylum Chordata; order Ceratodontiformes; family Protopteridae; genus Protopterus; species Protopterus annectens. The sequence continues at coordinate 1,911,309,231 of NC_056729.1, forward strand.
AACATGTGTGAGATGAGTGGGAAAAAATAGGAAGAATATCAGTTGGGAACAATACAGGGGCAAAGCCAACTATCATTTATATAGTCTTTTAGGGTAGCTTTGAATGTGGACAGATTGGGGTTTTTAGTTATCTGTTGAAGAAGGGTGTTCCAGTCTTTGGCTATTTTATGGGACTAGAGGGAGTCTCCGTGATAGCTGTGAGACTGGGTTACTTTTAGCATTAGTTTGTTGGATGACCTGAGGAGTCTACAGTTTGTGTTTGGCTGGAGTAGGTTTTATAGAGCTGGGCAGTCAGTAGGTTTGAACATGATTTTATGGGTAAGTGAAAGTTATTTTAGTAATAATAGGTTGAGAAGTTCTAGCCACATGAGCTGTCAGGGAGCAGTGCAGTGGTGTGTTCTTTGGAGTTGGTTGGTGACAAACTTAGCTATTCTGTTATAGCAGGAGTCTAGTTTATTTAGGTCAGTTTTTGATAGGTTAGTAAAAACCTCAGAGCAGTATAGGAGGGTGGATAGCAAGTGGGATCTTGCAATGGCCAGTCTAGCTTGTTTGTAAGTTAAGGTTTAACCCTGTATAGAACGCCTAGTTTAGAATGGATTTTTTTGATGATCATATAGATGTTTTTAACAAATTTTAGTGAGTCATCTATGGTTACTCCTAGCAGCTTGGTCTGATTTGTGGGGTCGATTTTTGTACCATTGTTAGATAGTATGAAGAGGGCTGGGGTACTGGATTTGGAAGATTTATTAGTGAAAATTATGAGCTTAGTCTTATTTGGATTTAGGATGAGTTAGTGGCTGGTGATGTACTTTTCAATGTCTTGGAATGATGATTGCATTTTGTGTTGGAGTTCTTGTGGGGAGTGGGCTGAGCAGATAAGGGAGGAATCATCTGCATATTGGATGATGGTGGCATGTTGGGTGGCAGTATGTAGGTTGTTGGTAAATATTATGAAGAGGAGAGGCCTAAGTATGGAGCCTTGTGTTACCCCATGGTGACTGTTAATAATGGCAGAGGCTATTTGCCATTTAGTGGCCTGTTGACGGTCAGATAGATAACTGTGAAACCATGTTAGGGGTGTGGTATTGAGACTGTAAGTGGCAAGTTTCTTTGGTTTTATTGAGACTGATAATAAGTCTGAAACTGAAGGAGCAAATACAGCTACCACCATTAGTGCAGAAATCACTGGGGCCAAGGTCAAAATAGAGACCTTTACTCCCAAGGATTCAAAAGCCTAGATATCCAACATTGAGAAGGGGCCCAACAGAATGGTTGCTGATAAGCTTGGTTCTGGAAGCTCAACGCTGACCCATGAGGACCCAGTAACTGTTGGCTCTGACAGAATCAGTTTCAAGGTTACTGGTGCTAACGTAATTTGCATCAGGGATGTGAGATCAAGCCACACTTTTAATACTGGTGCTACAGTCAGTGCCACTGCAAATGCTAACAGTGCTGAAAACAAGCCAAGGGATGATGTTGTACCGAATCTGTGCTATGGCAAAGGTTCCATAGAATAAAGGCTAGTAACCAATGAAACCAATGAAAAAATGCAAAGACGTCTAGTAATGTGACAAATCCAACAACAAACACCTCTGCCTCAAATGGTGTACCGCAAAGGCTCAGCCCAGGAGTGAAATTTAAAATTAAAACTTTTATTAAAAACAAAACAAAATAAAAACAAGTTGCATTTAAGTGCTTTTGTCTGTCACAGGACTTTTTCAAAACTGCTTGAAGGAAATGACATGCCATGCAGAATTAAATCCCCTGTTCCACCCAGTTTTAAGCATTACATAATTTAACCAGTCATAAAATGGCAAAAAAAAAATTAAAGTTAAGTAACCTGTTCCACCCAATCACTTTTAGCCATTGTAAAAATAAACCAATCATAACACTGCCCTGTTCTACCCAATTACATTAGGACTTTACAAAAATGAACCAATCATAAAGCAGCAGGAAATGGAAAGTTAAGTAACCTATTCTACATAATCACATTAGGACTTTAGTTAAATAAACTAATCCTAAAACAACAAGAAATGTGAATTTAATTTCAAAATTATACAAAATATTGATAACATATAAAACTAACCCTAATCCAAGATACTGGAATTTCATAGCAAAAGGATGTCACATTAATCTATTAATTATAATCGATTAATAATCTTACCAAACTAACAAATTCTTATAATAACATCGCCAGATGTGCAACTGGCAATCCCTTTAGAACCCACCACTGTTTGAATCTAAGGCAACTAGGCTGGCTGGAACTTCAAAACCAACTGATAGTATCCCAACTCACCATTGCCCACAAGATGTTCTACCAACCCAACAACACTCCTATACTCTCCAATCTCATCCTCCAGTATAAAAATCTTAACTCCCTGTGCTCTTCCAACAAACTCCTTGCCTGTATATGCAAGTCTAACAACCTGGCTGGAGACTCTCTTTTTTCTAACACTGTTGGAAAAATCTGGAACCTACTGCCAAATGAACTAACATTACTTTCTTCCTTGCCTCTATTTAAACACAACCTCAAAAAACACCTAAATTCTCACGGGCTATGCCCCTGCAGCAATCCTGACTAATCTTCTTCTTCTTTTTTCTAATTTCACCTCCTGTTAATTTTTTATTTCTACTACTCATACTTCAACTACTTATACTCTAAATTGATTGTTACACGCTCACTCCTTGTTTGACTTACTAACTGTTGTTCCTAATTTGATATGCCTAAAGAGTAATTCCTACTCTATATTATTACTACTTCCTACAAGGCATACTCTTTAATTCTAAACATTATTTACTTGTAATTTTTATTTTTATTTTTATTTTAATCCCTGTGGATGATTTTCTAAGTTGTATAACGACAGACTTTTCTCCCGGGCCTCTACTGAAAATGGAAATATATCCAGTTAGACTAGCCCGGTTAACAAATGTAAAATAAAATAAAAATAAATAAATAAAATATTAATTGAGAGTAAAACAAATCTTTTATTTTCTGTTAACTTAACATTTAATTTACAAGTATGGAAAATATTTACATGGAAATATATTCACAGGGAATTTATTACACCTGATAAACTAGCCAAATTCAATTCACTTGATAAATCAATTTGTTGGAGATGTTCTTTAAACTGTAAAGCTGATTGGTCTCATATCTATTTTTGATTTTATTAATATAAAAAAATTCTGGGAAGAAATTACTATTTTTTTCCAAGCTATATTCACAGATACCTTTAATTTAACCAAATATTTAGCCCTCTTAAATGTTAATGATACTATTAGAATTAATAAAAAAGAGCTATACCTACTTTGGTCCATGCTAGCTGTGGCAAGGAAATGTATAACTAGAAAGTGGAAGTCTTCACAAGAACCTACTCTGGAAGAATTATTGAGACTGATGGAAGAAACAGCGACATTAGAAATAAAGGTGAAGGAATAGAGAATTTCACCTAAAACATGGACAAACAATCCTTGGGGGAAAAATGTAACTCTTTTTGAGACATTAAAAAAGAACCCTAATAATTAATGTGTAACTTTACACTTTATTAATTGAGTATTATACATTTTTGTTACTAATTTCATATGTTTTATTAAAATGTTCCCTCCTTTGTTCAGGTCAATTGTACATAGCATATATAAAGGTTTATAATACTTGTTTATTGATGACTGAATTGTTAAACATTATATTATTTGGAAAATAAAAAAAATATTTGAAAAGAAAAAGAAATGTGAATTCACATATATGAAAGCTTAACATCACAAATAAATAATTAAGCTTATTCAATAAATTGTTTTCTGTATTTTAAAATTGAAACAGAACAATAATCATTAATGCCATGATAAGTACAAGCATATAGCTTTAACTGCCAGATCAATTCCTACTTAATTAAATATTCTTTCTACTGCCCTGATTTTTCTTCTGAAATCTCTACCTTTTCTAAAATGAAAAATATAAACTTCTTAAATGTAGTATATCTAAGCCAATCCATGTCTTGTGATGCATTTTACATAGGTAAAAGTGAATGATAGCTCAGAAAAAGAATTTATTAGCACAAACTTGATTTAAAGAAAGAGAACCCCAATGGTGCTTTGTTTAAACATTCCAGACTTTGCAAAACCTCTAAGAAGTTCATATTTAAATTTTAGAAAAGGTTGTGGGACAATCAGGGCCATGGGAAGAATATTTAAATAAGCAGAAATTGATTTGGCAGCTAAAGATAGATGCATGCACTTATCCTGGCATTAATGACTATTGTTCTATTGTTCTTATTACTTATTTATTTGTGATGTTAAGTTTTCATATATGTAAATTTGCATTTCTTGTTTTATGATTGGTTTATTTAAGCAAAATTTGAATGTGATTGGGTAGAATAGGATGATTAACTTTCCATTTCGTGCTACTTTATGATTGTTTCATTTATGTAAAGTCTGAATGTAATTTGATAGAAAAGGGCTGTTTTATGATCGGTTCATTTTTTTCAAAATCTGAATGTGATTGGATAAAGAAGGCTGTTTTATGATTGGTTTCTTTGCAATGGTTGGAAGTGGTTGAGTGGAACAGGTTACTAAAACAAATTCAAAGTGTATTTGCCTTTTTTCTCTACCTAATCTGATACAGGGAAGGGCTGTGCACACTCGATTGGGCCAATGCTAATTGTTTTACCTCACTCTCCCACTTTTAAACTCACTCTTGCTCCCTTACTAGAAGGTAGTCTAATAACACTGTCTACCCTAAAACCTACCTACCATACAGACAAGTTTGTCTTGATTAAAACATGGACAGTAAATTAAACAAAATAAGCCTACAAACAGTAAATTAAACAAAGAAAGCCTAAGTCTTTTACAGCATAATCACATACCTTACTATCCTTTGCTTGGGGATTAAGTTACGCTCCATTAGCTCATGCTTTGTATGGACTCACTACTTGCCTCACCCTGTCCCAAATCCCAACCACCCACACTACATCTTGATTTATCTTAACCATAGCCACCCCCACATATTTTCCACCAGTCAGGGCTACTCTAACTCTGACTCAACTTCCCCAATTACATCCCCCTTATGCCAACAAACAACTAGCACTGCTACGCCATGCTACTAATCAACATATTTACTCTTTTTACCTACACTTTTCTTGCTCAATCAGCATCTTATCACACCTCCATAATTATCTCTCCCAACCAATTTCACAGCAGCCCCACATCTCCCTCCTTCCAACACCCACTCTACAACTACACTTCTCCAACCACTAGAAACCACATCCCTATAGTCCCACTCAAATACCATATACCATCCACTTAAAGTACAAAATGTCCTTAAAATATGAAAAACTCCTATCTACACTAAACTCATGCTGGCTTCCCTCTCTAAACTAACATACAGCAGTGACAGCTACACAAACCCTGGCCATTCCTCCCCTAACCCCACCACTATCCTCCCTCAAAACACTCCCCACCTCTCTTTAATCACAGCCAACAAAAAAATCTGATCTCGTCATTCTGTGCCTAAACATTAGAAGTGTCTGTAACAAAACCCAAGACCTGTATGCCTTCATAAAAAAAAAAAAACTTACTCCCTAGACATCCTCCTTCTAACTGACACCTGGCTCAAATCCCACATCAAAAGTGAAGAAATTCTCCCCATTGGGTATAGCATATTTCGCACAGATAGACTACCAAAGAAAGGTGGCGACGTTGCACTCATAATTTAAACACCACCTTAACATTCAAACTATCAACAACTCAACTGATTATAAAGGAAAAAATATTATATGCCAACCTCAAACTAAACCCAAATAAAACCATAAATATTATTGGCTGCTACTCCCACCAGGCCAGAATATTCCTGTTCTTGAAAACCTCCTAACTGGGCCAATCTTTCTCTTCCTCAACAAACCATCATCCTCGGTGGCTTCAACACAAACTGGCTATCCTGTAACAATGTCCACCCAACCATTCACCAAAATGTACATGTTTTTCCCAACTAATACAGTCTCCCACCCACATAAATAAAACCCCCAACACCCACACTATCCTCTATTGGATATTGGTCAACAAAGATCCCCACTCCTACACTACAGGCTGTTTAGCTGACAACCACAGTGACCATACCCCCATTTTCCTCCTAAAACACCATGTAAAAAATGCTAATCAAATTATACATAGACAAATCCACAATACTACAAACTTTAATCCCCACTCTTTCAACTCCTCCCTCCAAAACTGTAACGGGACACCCCTAAAATACCTCAACCTAGACTAAGCCATTCCCTTCTTCAATTCCACATTCCTCAACATCCTAAACACCCACACACCCTTAAGAAATGCTAGAATCAAAACTAAAACCTCCCCTGGCTACAAAAAAACAGCTGGGAACTTGTTAAAACCTGGGACAAAGCATGGAAAATATGGCACCAAACTAAAACCCTTTGTACTAGGCAATACTTTTTTGAATTGCACAACAAAGTAAAAAAGCAAATCAAGACAGATAAAGCCCATTGCTATCAATCCACCCTAAACTCCACCCATCACAATCCTAAGCAATTCTGGTCCACAATAAACTCCGTACTCCACCCAGGTAAGCTTGGCAACCCCCACCTACCACCCCCTCCTCCTCCAGCAGTACAGCTGACTCCTTCAATGCACACTTCACTGAAACCATTCTATTACTAGCCAAACAACAACTCTCATTATGTACCTGTCCCACACACAACCCCAACCCCCCACCCCCACCTTCACCTTCTCTGCAGTACCCACTTTATATATAAAAAAACTCCTGACAAAACTTAAACCCACTAAACTCACAGCAGACAACCTTCCCTCAGAATACCTAAATATAGCAGCAGACACACTAGCTTATCCAATCTCCATATTAATTAACCACTCCATATCAGAAAGCTATGTATCTATGCAGTGGAAGATTTCACACATTATTCCTCTACACAAAGGTTGCTCTTCCACTGACATCTCCAACTACCACCCCATAGCCATCCTCTCCCCAATCCCCAAGATCCTTGAGAAATGCATTAACTCTCAGGTATTAAACTATCTTCTAGGTAACAACCTCCTCTCCAGTACCCAACATGGATTCAGGCCCTATCACAGCACCACCACCACCCTGCTTTCCTTCACCAACACCATCCTGCACCATAAAAACAATGGCCTAATCTCCTCTGCTATATTTCTGGATCTATCAAAGGCTTTTGATATGGTATCTGACAATCTTCTTCTCTCTGTCCTCTCTAATCTCTCCTTTTCCCACTCTGTTACGAACTGGTTCCATAGCTATCTCTCTGGCCGACAGCAATCAGTAGTTTGGCAAGACAGTAATCCCCTCATATCCCTGTCTCTCTCGGGGTCCCCCAAGGCTCCATCCTCGGTCCCCTACTTTTCTCACTCTTCATCAACAACTTAATTCCTCCACCAAACATGCCAGACTCATACAATACGCAGACAACTCCACTCTCATCAGCTCTGCCCCCACTTTACCAGAACTCCAAAATATCACACAAGAGTCCTTCACATCAGTAGAAAGCTGGCTTTCCAATGCCCAACATCTACTCAACCTAAGCAAAACCAAACTCCTTATCCTTCAACCCTCCAAATCTACACAAACTTCCGCCCTCTTCAACATTCATGCCAAGAACAACACCATCATCTCCCCATCTGACCACACCAAACTACTAGGCATGGAAATTGACAACAATTTCAAATTTGACCTCTGCATATCTCTTACCAAAAAAAAGTTCATAAAAAACTTGAGGCACTTTACAGGCACAAACAATACCTAATGAAGACAGCCAGGACTGCTATTGCCAACTCACAGCTTATCTCCACCCTACTGTATGCCTCTCCTATACTTACAAGCCTTAGACAGACTGACCTAAACAGACTAGAATCCTGCTACAATAAAATTGCAAAGTTTGCAACAGGTGCAACCTACCATAGCCACCACTGTAGCTCAATTAGGGAACTTGATTGGCTGGAACTCCCTCAACTTCTTCACCTGAATCAACTATCATTTCCCCACAAACGAATAAATCACCCCCATAAGATCTCATCCCTTCAAAACCTACTACAACCCTATTCTTCTTCTAGGCCCCCAAGATCCAACAACAAAAATCTACTCATCACCACCAAACCCCAAAACACAGCAGGAGAAGCCCTATTCTCCTGTGCTATTTCTAAACTATGGAACAACCTCCCCCTCTCGATATCCAAATTACCATCTAGCAGTCTATTCAAAACCACTCTCAAATTTCACTTAAAAATGTGTTGGCTCTGCCCATGCTCCAACCCTGACTAACTACCCACCCAGCCACTTAGTACAGCTTTATTCCTTATATCTTATTATCAGCTTAATACTTATGTATCACTTAATTTGTCTGTCCAATTTTTTAACACTGTCTTGTCATTACCTTTGATGTTGTTGTTCTTGCTACTATCCAATGCACTCTGCAATATTGTTTACTGTAAAATCATCTATTATTGTACATTTTCTGTACCCGCGGTAGTGGTGCTGCGGTAGCGTTGTCGCCTCACAGCAAGACGTTGCCCCGTTCGTTTCTTAGCTAGAGCTTCTTCTGTGTGCAGGCATACATGAATGAGCATGCATTCATTGAAGGTTGTGCATCATGGCTGGTAACTCGGCAGGTAAAAATCCACTACCAAACATTAGCGGACCGGAGTTCCACTGTGGCGACCCCTAACTGGGATAAGCTGAAAGACACAATAACAACATTGCACATTTTCTATTGTATGGTTTACTATTGTACTCCTGGAGCTTTTCTCCCCAGGCCTCCACTGAAAAAGAACCTGTGTCCAGTCAGAGTTTCCTGGTAAACAAATGCAAATAAATAAATATTGTTTTTTCTGTTCTGTGATGATTGGTTAAATTATGTAATGCTTATAACTGATTGGGTAGAAGAGGGGATTTAATTCTGCATGTCATTTCCTACAAGCAGTTTTGAAAAACTCCTGTGATAAAATGATAGCACTCAACTACTACTTGTTTGTATTTTGTTTTGTTTTTACTAAAAGTTTTAATTTTAAATTTCACTCCTGGACTGAGTCTTTGCGATAAACCATTGGAGGTAGAGGTGTTTGTTTTTGGATTCCTCACATTATTACATCTCTTTACATTTTTCTATGCCAAAGACTGACATAATGCGCTCCCAATCCAGCTGTATAGAGCTTCTCAGAGACCTATTTGACTGGACTGAAGCAGTTAAATAGGTGTAAAGGATATTAACTTGACTCTTTTCAGGGGAAAATTTTCCTATTTGGTACCAAGAACTGGAATTCTCCTTGGTGCCAGAAAAATCTTGGTGCCAAAGAGGAGAAAATAGTGAAGACAACCAGGGCCAAAATGGACAGAACCTGGGTGAAGGAACCTGGGATTGAGAGGGTGACAGTCTAGGAAGAGGCATTTTGGCTACAGGTGGAGTGTTCAGCCTAGCCACCTAGGTAGTGGATTTTTACCTGCCGAGTTACCAGCCATGATGCACAACCTTCAATGAGCGAAGGATACTCTGGTTTCCTGTTCTCTTTATTTTTCACCACAGATGGTTGTTCTATCAAGCAGGTCAGGACAGCATTAGCAGGGATAATTCCCTTTGTCACAAGCTTGTTATTCCAATCTGCAAGTACTGAAACCCTTGCAGAGAGCATATTTGGCATCCAAATTCAGTGCCCCAAAGTAAACTTACAACAAATCATGAAGATCTTGAGGACGCAACTTACTTCTGCCCCATTTAAACTACTGTATTACACAGAAACATTAAAAGGAGAAAAGTGTTTTTTTTTTTTTTTTTTGAGAATCTGCATTAAAGAAGAAAGGGCCTGGGTCCAATATGAAACAAGTAAGGAGGGAATCAGATACCAATAGAGTTAAGGGTGGCACCACAAAAAAAAAAGCTTATCCCAGAAAAGCAGAAGCTATGATGAAAAAAAAATACTTATCTGAAGGCAGAAAATCACTCCCAAAACACTAGAGGCTTGATTATTTTTGCTTGAGCTCTGAAGGAGCCATCATTGCTTTTGCAGGTAGAAAGGAGTCAAGCTTCTGAGGAGTTTGTTGCTGCCACTAGAGGGCACCAAAGCACAAATCCTACTGTTCTAGTGTCCAGATTGGACCTAAGAAATAGTATGTTACACTATGTCTAGCATGACATTCTGCTCAACATGCATTGTCTAAGTAATAAACAATATGAAAGTCTAATGTCTAGTATTCTTATAGTTCTAGATGTTAAACTTACATACAATTAATTGCTCAGAAAATACTTGCTGATGCAAAATCTGCAATCGTTTATTAACTTTTTTAAGTGAATTAGAGTAATGTTTAAAAAATGTCCCATTTCTAACCTTGATGGCCTTAAAAAAAAACTTCTTTTGGCAGTTTCTGTGTTGCTACCACAGCTTACGTATTTATCTGGTGCCCTGACAATATTTGAAGAAATTTCTGTAAGAGAAAAACAGTCCCTAAACATTGAGAACACCTGTTCCTTCGAATTTCTAAATTAATGTCTGAGATCAGGTTGTAGAAAGCAAACAATCTCTTGAGATTTCCTCAGATAGTAACAGAACATGGCTAGCCATGTCCTATTACTACACTAAAGGGAGGCCTTTAATCATTTATTCATATTCTCTGACTGCCTGTATATACCGTGATCCTGACATCAGGCAATCGAAGAATGAGTGACCACGAGATTCAGGAAGCTGTATTTTCTATGCAGGAACAGTGTAGCTGCTCCTGCATGGAAAATGGCCACCGAGCGATTCAGGATACTGTCGTTTTTATGTGCTAGCACAGAAAATTGTGCGGCATGCAAATCACCTCATTTGCTGGTGAAAACCATGTAGATGTGGTGATTTAGTGATTCCATGTTAGAACTGTGTCAGTGCAGATATATTTCTGCAAATGAAAAAACGGAGGCATGACAGCTCATGAAAAACTCTTTCTTATTTATAAAATACGAAGTTCCACAACCACTGCACCACTATTCACCAAAGCAACGAAGTTCACTTATGAAAACCAATTTATTGTTACAAAAAACAGACTGACAAGTCTGGAAATACACACCATTTGGCCCTTAGCCACCCCTTTTCTCTGGTGGAAGGGGTGACAACTCCCAAAGTGCAACAGTGGGTTCGAGTAACTGTCTTTCCTAAAGATGGTACTCGTTAAGCCAGATGATTTTTTGACTAAGGTAATATCTAAATAATTGATACAACCCATGTTCCACACATACGTAAACTTTAAAAATTCCGTGGTGGAACCAAGATACTCAACAAATTCACCAGCACTAGATTCATCACCGTCCCATAAAATCAGTAAATCGTCAAGAAACCTGTTCTACATCACAATTTTTTGCTTGAATTTTGAGGGAAAAACATGAGCTCTCTCCCATGCTAACAAAACTAAGTTAGCAAACACAGGGGCACATTTCTCACCCATAGCAACTCCAGATCGTTGCTGATAAACCTCACCCTCAAATTTCATAAAATTGTTTTTAAGAACTATTTCCATAAGGTCATAATGCAAGTTAATCTTCCCCTTGTCAACAGATTTGCTAGCATTAAGACTATCAAAAAACATTTCCAAACCTAATTCCTGTGGAATGACCGAAAAAAGGTTGACTACATCAATAGTCAAAAAACCAAAAGAGTTGACATCATTTTGCATCCTTAGTCTTTCCAAACAATGCCACGAGTCTCTCAAAATGTGAGAGACTTCTCCCAATGCTGGTTTAGAATATTCATCAACATATGCTGCAAGTGGCTCTGTTTTGGACCCCCCAGCGGCCACAATTGGTCTAAATTGTAATTTGTCTGTCCCTTTGTGAACCTTGGGGATACCAAAGATATTGGGCATAGTAGGAAACTTTACAGTCAGGTAGTCGTATTCGGTTTCACAAATGACACCCTGATATAGTGCATCCAGTAGAAATAAATCAATCTTCTGGTATGCCCTATTGATTTCATTGACAGAAACCCTGGTGTAAGTACTGTCATCTTCTAGAAGCTCCAGCATACTTGAAATGTAATCAGTCGTATTCATAAGAACCATGCCCCCACCTTTGTCAGGTTTCATACATCTAATATGCCTAGAGGTTTTTAGTTCCTTAAGAACCAACCTTTCATCAACAGATAAATTGTCAGGAATGGCACTTTTATTCAAACAAATCCTCCTGAGGTCGTTCTCCATTAACTTCTCCAGTACAACTATCTCTGGGTTGTATGGAGGAATAAAGGTGCTCTTTCTTTTCAACCTAACCAAGCTTCCATTATTGACAGTTTCGTTGTGTTGCTGGTCAGTAGCAAAGTACAGTTGTAAATTCAACTTCCTCGTAAATAGCCTCATAGCAATCAAAACCTCTGCAATATCCAACCTAAAATTGGGGACAAATTTAATACCCTTGCTAAACAAATCAAAATGAGCATCTGTTAAGTCAACATTAGTGTGGTTGTATATAAAAAAAACATGTTTCTGTGCTATATCACATTTTGAAACAACTTCATCTATAGTGTCACACTGAACCAAGTGATTACTATCAACAGTTTGTACATCAAGAAAATCATATTTGTCAGCTAAGCTACTGCTGACTAAAATTACAGACTCATTGTTAACAACTGAAGAACCATAGTCATTTCCTACATATGTGTTGACCCAAAATTCCTTGTCACCCATTTCAGTATGTTGGGCACCCATGTCCACATCCAAACAATTGTCAGTTGAATCAACAAGTTCAAGAGACTCCTCACCCACTTTCATATTTATGAAAATTAAACTTTTTTTTTGTTGGCCAATCTCGGCCATTTAAGCATAGGGCAGCGGCACGCAAACACGATTGTGCCGAAAATAAAAAAAATGGGAAAACTCAAGTTTAAGGTAAATCTACATTTTGCCATTAGAATCAATGGCATACAGAATGTAAACAATACCACGGAGCACTGGTTCTCAAGGGGAAAGGGTCTGTTTTAGTGCAGTAGCTAACAACTTTCATGCTGGGGTATGCAAATGAGGAGAATGTTACTGAATCACAAAATATTCTAAGTCCACACACAACCGTGTAGGTACTAGAACAAGATCATGTAGGCAGGAGGAGCAACTAACAGGAAAATGGGGTGTGTAATACCTGCGGCAAGCACATTGGAGCTCAGTGGCCCTTAGCTAAGCACAGCTAAGGAAGGGGATGTGTTAGCACTTAGCACTGTTTACATTGCTTAAACAGGTGTGCGCGGTATGCAGCAGGTTTTAAACTAAAAAAAAAAAAAAAACAAAACAGCAGCAGCATTTACATTTGAGCACTGTGAATGCGTGGGGTGTGCCTCAGGGCTTAAACTAGGAGGAAACTGTTAAGGGAAAATGGCAGTAGGAAAGCAATCTAGGAGAAATAGCATAGCTGGCAGGTGGAATGTATCAGAATCAACCAATGACACAGGCAACACCCCAAAACAGCACTATAAACTATGCAAACACCTTTCACACTGTTTTTTTCCCACAAACTCTACACCACCGGTGTACACAGACGGGGGATTTTTAACTTGGAAAACTAACTAAACATGTTAGAGGCTGGTGTCGCTTTACTCTATCAGTATGTGCTAGAGGCTGAGAGTGGTGAGGAGGAGAATGCTGACAACTGACCCACAGTGAGGAAGAGGAGGTGAAGAGTGTACAGACCCAGGGTAACCTACCAGGGCCTACATGAGCTGGAGATAGTGGAGCACTATAGGGTGGACAGGGAAATTCTACAGCAAATCATCGAGCTGTGCTAGCCATGCCTCACACACAGAACTAACAGAGGGGAACCCATCCCAATGAATACCAAGGTATGTGCAGGCTTAAGAATACTAGCCACAGGTACCTTTCAAAGACCAACTGGGGATATCATGGGGATCTCACAGGCATCAGCATCCAGGGTATTCCACCAGTTCCTGGATGCCATGAGACCACATGCCAATGAGCACACATATTTTCACAACAGTCATGAGGTGTTGAGCAGATGTATGGGTCTCTTCCACCATATAGCAGAATACCCTGAGGTAGTTGGTGCTATAGACTGCATGCACATCCTCATCAAAGCACCACCCAGTAAGTGAGGTAGGGTCTACATAAACCACAAGGGCTACTCCTCCATCAACTGCCAGGTTGTGTGCGATGCCCAGGGCACTATCATGCAAGTGTGTGCTGGAAACCCTAGAAGCTATCACGACTCCCACATCTGGCATTCCTCACAGCTGTATCAGGGGTTTGCTAGGGGGGACACCCCATATGGCCATCTAGTGGGGGATGCTAGCCATGCACGGGAGCCATGGCTGATGACACCCATCAGAAATGCACACACACCTGAACAAGAATGTCATAGTGAGGCACACGCACAAACCAGGATTATTGTAGAGCATGTGTTTGGGATGCTCAAGTCACGGTTCCGCTGCCTGGATATATCTGGTGGAGCCTTGCAGTACTCGCCAGCTATATGTGGACAAATGTTCATAGTATGTGCTGTGCTACACAATATGATCCTGTGGAAACAGATGGAGCAGGAACAGCATGAGGTGGGGCCACACAGCCCTCCACCATCACCAAGGCCACCATAGGCACAGAGGGACTCGGAAGAGGAACTTCCTGAGCCTGCCACTGTAGGCAGATGGATGTGTGCCCAGTATGCCCTATCCTTGGCAAAGAGGCAACAGGTAGAATACACACTGACACTGCAGAGACCCAGGGACTGATAGCTCTCTCCGACCCGCACATACAATAAAATAGATGCAACACATGACACTACCTGTGCTTTACCATGTATAGGAGTGTACTATGTGCATCCGACATAGTCAGCACTCCAGCACCATCCTCAATACTGGCCCAGCAACAAGGTAAGTCACTCTTCCTATCAATTAGTGAATGGAGTAGTATGTTCTGATAGTTGTATGTATGGTATGGATGCAAGCATGCAAGGGAATTGGGTGGCTGAATGGGATAGAAGCAGACAGCTGACAGCTATATGGGACAGCAGGAAATCCATAACAAATACTGGTGCCAACATACTAGGCAGTACTACACATGGTGACAACTCCCACTGCAGTACATGTAGTAGCCCAAATAACTGTGGGTGTCCATAGGTCACACACATGGATGTCAATGAGGGTCACATACCCACCACCAGCCTTACCCAGCAGGACAGGTGTAGATGACCATAAAGAAAGGGTGGGTTAAGGCCTCCAAATGATGGCAATGGTGAACAGCCCCCCAGACATACTACAACAGGTCTGGCAGTTGCATTTTAGTTCTGAAGGGTAAGACGTATGAAACTGAAATCTATGCCATTAAAATCATAACGTGTACTCTACTGATATGCCTCCTTTCTGCATGATAGTTCACAAAACAATATAAAATGGAAGCCAACAAAGTAACTGAAATATCAGCACAGTCATTGGAAATGTTTAAAGTCTTCAGGTGTGCACCCCCCACACAATCCCATGTAGAAATGCAGTAACATGTAAATTTGAGGAGTAATATCACTGGAGCACTGATTGCCAGAGCTGTCCCAATCTACATGATAGATTGTTGCATGTGTACAATATGCAGGGGTCAGTGTGGTAGGTTTGTTGTGTGTGTAATATTGCATGGAAGTGGTCAGCATGTAGGCCTGAATGGTTTTGACTCAGTGTCTTAGGTATAGTACTGTGGTCAATAGGGCCATGTTCCAACAACTGCAGTGCCAACCACACTACTTCTCAGCTACACCCATGTCAGCAGTTGTACATACTCACTGTCCCGATGTCAATATCTATCACCGTCGGAAAGCTGGAAACTCCATGAATGGGGGCCCATACATAGAAACAGTACACAGGTGGAGGAACCCTACACAGAGTGCATATAAAATAACTGTCAACTGCACACAACTTTGGAAGTATAAATAGAGGTTAGCAGCACACTACTCGTCCCTTTAGTATGGAATACTGGTAGTCTGGCAAATCACTGGCAGACCACAAAAGGCGCAGTTATAAAGTAATGACAGGCTGCCCATATCCACACACAAGGCAGCATAAGGGAATGCTCCAGGTATATCTGTGAGTCAGGTGGCAGTATCTTCTATATCATACATGCACTCAGCTCACCCCACCAGCAGCCACAGATTTATCACAGGTCATACCCTTGCTGTAGGGAATGAGTACAGCATGAACTCTTCTCTGTATGGGAATACATACATGATGCTGCATGTTGAATAGGTATCCCATGCAGGTGTGTCCCTAGCTGTAAGCAGCAACCTGCCCACAACCAAACTCATGGATCAGTATGAACAGGAAGGACTGACAGGAACACCTCAACCACTTACCACTGTCACCCCAGGGTAATCCACTGACTTGCAGCCTGAGAATGTATGAGTGACAGAATACACTGGCCTGCTACAGATGGCTTGCAGCACTCTCAAATAGCCTGCAGTCCTCTGGCAGAGGCCCATGCCTCACACATAGTGCCAATGTATGGAATGACAGGGGATCCTAACTGACAACCTAACACAGTAAACAGAAAACAAATACAAGGCCATGCTGACAAATGCCAGTAACATGCCTCCCCATATCCTACTGCATGAACTGTGGACCAGGCCATAAATGCGACTGGGATAAAGCCCCAAATATAGTGATACCTCTGAGATATTGCTTTCATAATGTTAGGAAGAGGAGAGAATAACACAGGGGGTGTAGAGGCATGGATGTCATGGATTGTGTGAAGTCTGAAACTCTAATGTCTGCCCATACTATCTCCTGACTGCAAACTCATGAAAGAATAGCCACAAAACTGCTTGTAAACCACACTGTGAAGGTAAACTGACCAGATATATGAGTCCTGCCTCTGGATAACCTGGGTGTATCTGTACAGCTGAGAGGTACAGTCCCAACAGGATATGGCCATTCCGTTAAGTTGAGAAAAGCACAAGAAGTGTATCCCTAGCCAGCACGCTAACAAGGTGCTGGACCATTTACACAGAATCAGCAATCTATTGTCTGTAGCTACCCCTCCACAACAGCAGGAGTGTGCCAGAATGTGTAGTCTATGCCTCAGAATATTGGTCTCAGCTTCATTCATGTTATATTTCCCTGGTAAATAATTGTGAGCAAAGAATGATATCTGCCAGTAGTTGATGACATGATGCATCACAGTGTAAAACAGTACACATGTCAGAAAATCTATGCTACAACCAATCATGTTACACAAGCAGCACAGACAGCAATAGTTACAGTATCCCCCATATGTTACGCCCATTGTATCACCATATTGGCAACATATCTACAGATATCCTGCAGAAACAGATTGCTAGGTGTAGCTGTAGCACACAAAACCATGGACTGGAGTACAACTCTCCCTGGAATTGAATCACACACTCAATATAGAAGGTCACACTGGGCATGCTCCTACACTTAGAGAAATGAAGCCCATGTCTGACAACACAGTGGACTATAGATATCTTTTATTCGCAGATGTCTGTGCACACATACCAAACTGTACACCATTTATACTTCACACACACACACACACACACACACACACACACACACACACACACACACACACACACACACACTGGATAGGAATACTCACACATATCTAAAGCCAACATAATATAATTTGTCAAACATACACACACAGAGACGTGGGGAAGACAGAGACAGACAGTGACAGAGAGAATCCCATTATGAGGCCTTTCCCACCCATTACACATCCCATTGTCCTATATCATATGATGTGCTGATGTCATTCACTGCAGAAATTCCTTTTGTTAGCCCTCAGCCCTATAGTTTTAGTGGTGCTTGTGATAACCGTGTAAGACTATAGCACAAATAAGTATTCTTGTAGCATTTGTAATGTCAGTCCTGTCAAATGTAAAGTTGTGTGTGAGTGTGTGTGGGTTTCTAGATGAATGAGTTTGAGGCCATTCACTCATTACACTTTCCATTGCCCTACTTTTGCACTCCTGCTGATGTCAGTCACCTTGATTTTTATTTATTTATTATTTATTTATTTAACATTTGTTGACCGGGCTAGTCTATCTGGATATAAGTCCATTTTCAGTAGAGGCCCTAGAAGAAAAGCTCCAAAAAATGACAAATGATTTAATACAAATCAAAGTTAGAGGGCACTTGTGATCATGAAAAAAATCCAAAATTGTTTGGTTATGTTAACAATAACAGATAAAATAATTAGAATACAACAACAGTTAAATTCACAATAAAAATCTCATCCCATTAAATCCACAACAATAAGTTTTTTTTTTGTTAATACAAGGAGTAGAGAGGGGATTAGTGATAGTACAATGAGACAGAAAAGAAAAAGGGGGGGGGGATACAGAGAGGTTTGCTAAGAATAAGGTAGGAAGGAGAGGTAGTGTAGCTGGGAGAAGTAGTTCAGATTTGCAGGTTATGTGGCATATAGAAATAGAATAGCATAATTAGAAATAATTTAGGAAGAGTAATCTAGTAATATGCAGGAAGGGAGATTTTTAGTCAGGGCTGCTGCATGGACAGAGCCAGTGGTTTGTGAGATAACCCTTTGGGCAACTTACCACCTCTGTGGTGCTCGCAATAGCTGTGTAATACTATAGTGTAACAAACTAGTAAGGTAGGAGTTCTAATCCTGGTCTTGGTAACTATGAAAATGTGTGTGTGAGATAGTGTGTGTGTCTTTGTAAAGACATGATTTTGAGGCCATTCATATTCACTGCACTTCCCTTACCCTCCTTTAGTACTGCTGCAGATGTCACTCACCTTCAAAGGATACCTTTGGACAGTTCTGCAACATATAAGATTTGTGGCGCTTGTGATAACTGCGTAATACTATAGGGTAACCAACTAATTAGGTAGGACTTCTCATCCTGGTCCTGGCAACTGTGAAAATGTGTGTGTTTATGTGAGAGAGTGTGTGTTTTTGTAGAACTATGATTTTGAGGCCATTCACACTCACTACACTTCCCTTACCCCTCCTTTAGCTCTGCTGCTGATGTCACTCACCTTCAAAGATACCTTTGGACAACTTTCCAACATGTAAGCTCTGTGGTGCTCATGTTAACTGTGTGATACTGTTGTGCAAAACACTGCATAAGTAGGAGTTCTAATCTCAGTTCTGACAATTGTAGAAGTGTGTCTGTTTGTGTGTGTATCTGTAGGTTGAAGTATTTTGTGTCCATACACAGACAGTACATTTCAACGTGTAATACTTTACAATGGCTGATGATGTCACTCACCTCACAGGTATATTTGGACACTGTTCTACCTATTAGCTTTGTGGCATGTGTGCTACATGTGTAGCAATGTAGTAGCACTAACTACGTAGGTAGGGGGTTGAATCTCCTTCCTGGCAAGTTGGGTGTGCATGTGTGTGTGTGTGTGTGTGTGTGTTTGTGTGTGTGTGTGTGTGTGTGTGTATATATATATATATATATATATATATATATATATATATATATATATATATATATATATATATATATATAGATAGATATAGATGGATCAAGGACATTTCGCAAAGTCAAATTAGTGTACACTATTCACTGAAAACTCAGTTCACTGAAACACATTTCACTGAAAGTTATATATGGCCTTTTTCCCACTGTAGTGCGACCCTGGAGTTAGTATATATAGTAAGGGGGGTTGTGGGGGGCACCACCCCCCACATATTTTAAATATTTTGAACTATATACATGGATACTTGCAATTCCAATATATTGCTCTTTTCTGAGCATAATATATATATATTTAAGATATTTAAGATATGTGGGGGCTATTCCCCCACCCCCCCTTACTATATATACTAACTCTAGGGTCACACTACAGCGTGGAAAAGGCCATATATAACTTTCAGTGAAATGTGTTTCAGTGAATTGTGCTTTCAGTGATTTGTGTTCAGTCATTTGAGTTTCAGTGATATGTGCATTCAGTGGAATGTCCTAGAACCATGTATGTATGTATGTATATATGTATATATATATATATATATATATATATATATATATATATATATATATATATGTGTGTGTGTGTGTGTGTGTGTGTGTTTGCATCTTAAATATTTTGGCCCCATTTACATCCAGTACACTTCTTAGCGCCCTACTTTAGCAGTCCTGCAGATATCATTTACCTTAGAAGTACCTGTTGGCAACCCTAAACCATGTAAGCTCACTGGTGCATGTGGTAAATGTGTAACATAAAGGTCCAAAACCATAGTTAGGTAGAGGCATGAACCTCACTCCTGGAAAATGTAAATGTGTGTGTAGGGTAAAGTATTTTATGAAATCTCTCACATACTACATCACCTGATGTCATTATTTACAAGAGCTGGAGATGTCCCTCCCCTTAGAAGTACCTTGTGATAACAACCAGCTTATAAGCTCAATGGCATGTGCAATAAATATGTAACACTGTAGTAGCAACATATAGATAGGAAGGGGTTCAAAACTCAGTACTGGCAAGCATGTGTGTGTGTGTGTGTGTGTGTGTGTGTGTGTGTGTGTGTGTGTGTGTGTGTGTGTGTGTCTGTCATCAGTATTCAGTGTGGGTGTCGGGGTGATTTTGTAATAACAGGATCTATTGTGGGGCGGGTTTTTGTAGATTATTATACTGATGACCAAGTATATGTCCTAATGTCTACATCACAAGGCCTACAGTTGTCAAACACCATTGAGGTCAATCTAGAACATGTACAGCCTTAAATGTGAAGTGCCATGTGCAATGACTATGTGAGAGTATGAAATAGTTAGCAATACAGGCAACCCTTCTATTACTCAGAGGCCCCTCTCCATCCAGGAATCATCCACAAACACACTTGGCTGGACATCAACCACTATATCAGTGGTTCCCTTGCAAACTGCCTCACAGATAGTACCCACAGTGTGATTGCAGTAGACCCCATGTCAAACTGATGCCTAGACTTGACTGGTGTCACACAGGGAATGGACCCATGTCCTCTCATGTTTTGGATCTATCCTTCTGAAGTGCAGGAGAACACAAAGACACCATGGCTGAAAATGTTTGCATACAACAGTAAGGTGGGCGGTAGCATTCCCAATCCATGTGATATTGACATCATGCAAAAAGGCCACTCTGACACCTAAGAATGTTGTCAGAACCCTGGAAATTACCTCAATGCCAATAGATGTGACACCATTACCTTTGGGATCATCATGGCTCACATGAAGTAATACATTGGTGGTAGTCCACTGAACAGTGACACTGTTATAACAGAATGGGGAGCACAGGTTGACAGTCAGCTGTCTGTTGATCAGAACAGTGCCACTGACCTCAGAAAGTACTTTGATGTATTACATCTCCTGACTAACTGTGTGTTATCCAGCAAGTAAAAGGACATGGTCACCCTGTACCCTCCTCTCAGTAGCCCAATCAATGTGTACAGTGGCCCTTTTGCCATGTACACCACTGGACACCTGCAACAACTATAGAGTCTGCAAATGTACCCCACAAAGAGAATACCATGGCTTATACACATGGCCTGTATGGACAGACTCCAATAGCTCCAATGAATCCCCATATTATACTGTCTATGTAGGTGCAATCACTACCTCAGTTACACAGCCATGTCTCACCAAACTAGGTCAGGAATGCTACATCTGAAGATACCAATCTGTCCACACAACATGCCCCAGAGACCTCAACCACACTTCCACACTTCAAAAGACATGCTTGTGGGACAGGTTCACAACCCAGAGACTGTCCATGTTATGTAATATAAATCCCATGCATGTGAAGCAGTGCACATCACTGGCCATCCACAATAGAAATCTGTATGAGTGGATGGGGAATACAATACCCACCCCTGGGGACCACTCCAGTGACTATACACATGAGCCACACTGGAGACTATTGTGATGTGACCTGATGCCATGGTATTCCCTTGAACTTGCCTTGTAGAACCTTCAGGCCCATTCACCTACTACACACCTATGAAGCAATGAACCTATGGATCTCAGTACTGGCAAGTGTGTGTGTGTGTGTGTGTGTGTGTGTGTGTGTGTGTGTGTGTGTGTGTGTGTGTGAATAGTAATCTCAAAGTGTTTGGTCGATGAATATCTCTTGTGGCTGTGGTTATTATTAATTGGAGGTGTGTCCAAACCACAACATGTACCATTCTCCACTCATATACCTATGTACTATCCTCAGCCCTATAATCTGTGAGGCCTATGCAATCACTGTGTTACAGATCTGGGAAATTCATGCAGATACAGCTGTACCATGCCTAAGACATGGTTGATGTGTTACCACACTGCCATACCCCTTGGTCTTGCTGCAGGGCTACAGCCTGGTGACACACAGATGCCTAGAACAGAAACCAGGATACAGCATGTGAGAATACATTCATTCAGCATTAATAATAACAATAATGCATCATGGCTAACACTGTGCACACACTATGATGTGTACCCATTACAAATGTCAGATAACAGCAACTTACACAGCATTACATATGTATACTTTAGTAAGTTCACCCTGTGCATCAGACCCATATCTGCATGTCCCTGCAACAATGGTTTTGATGGCAGGGATCTGGTACAGGTTTCATCATACGGACAGGGTGTGGTTTTGCCAGAGGCCTAGGCTGTGCCATTTAGTTGACAGTATGGGTGTTTGTTTGGGGTGTGGGAATGACATGGCCTGTGCAGGTATAGTGCATGTGTGTCTGGAGGTGACCTTTTACTGATTTTGTGTGTGTGTGTGTGTGTGTGTGTGTGTGTGTGTGTGTGTGTGTGTGTGTGTGTGTGTGTGTGTGTGTGTGTTTGTGTGTCTGCATGCACACACACAGACACACCATGTGGTTGCCTTGCACTGATGTTTTTTGGACAGCTGTAGCCTGTACCTGGCAGGGTGTGCAGTTCACCATTTTTGGCCATGGACATGGGAACCAGACCTGACAGGGGTATCACAGGCATGACTAGGGACAAGGCTAGACATAGTACTGCTCCATGATGGTGATGGTTTTCCGTTCAATACACATCTCTATTGGGACTGGCCAGGACCATGTGCCAATGGCCTGTCACATCTTGGCGTGGATATCACACTATCCTCAGTATTGCTGGTGTTACTGCCCATATGGGAGTGTGGTGGTGCATGGCCACGTGCACGCCCAGCTGATTGTGGTGCTAAGCTACCTCCAAGTGGCTGCTGCCTCCTGTCCACCAAACATTCAAGCACAGATACTCCACGGTGGAGGAGTGCCATGATTTGACCCCTACTGCCTATCAGTAATCTCATTGTCCTCGCACAGGACCCCAATGATTTCATGAAAATTGTCACATGCACCAGTCACATGCACCAGGGAGAGGTTATTCAACCAGCCTGCATGTTTGTCTGATGTTACGTTTGTTAAATTCCTGTGTATCCATTACAGATTGAAACATGTGCCTAGTTTTTGCAGCAGTGGCACTCTCAGCATGGGCTGTATGGGCAGCCATTCTCCTCCGAGCACCCCTGCTCACAGATTTAGTCCAAGGTCACTTTGTATGTCATGTAGAACACAGTCATGGATATGTTAGTGTCCCATGGAAGTTGTATTCTTGCCTGTGGACAATGCAGGTCTAACCTGGCTTGTAGTATTGCTGGGTGCCTGCCATTTATTTGCCATTGTGATTGTACACTTCTGGGAGGAGAGAGGGGTAAATCTGGCACTGAATGTGTTACCAAGACTGCGGCCAATATCTGTTGTCTCAGGATAGGTATTAGCATTGTGCAGTAACTCACAGCACTTGTGCTTAATGCTGTGGAGGTTGTTGATGTAACTATCAAAGGCTTTTATGATTGTTGTCAGTGTCTGCTGAATGTCTGCCTTCATAGATGCCTGTAGAGGATTCCATGAGGAATCCCAAATTATGTTTGAGGCTACTAAAGGAGTTCAACAGTCATGGGACACCACCTTTCTATGCAACAGTGTCCTACTTCTGTTGTACACTTTAGTAATGACAGGGGACCATCACATCATCTCCCAGTGCTGGGAGGATAGTGTCTGGATTCTGTTGGCTATGGCTAGTACCATGCATTCATGTACCTGTTTGTACAGTGCATATGTATGATTCGACAGTCATGCAGCTATTTTCCATTGCCATGGGTGCAGTGAAGTCATCCACCCCTGTTTTTATGGCTGCAAAATCAGATTTGGAGAAGTTTTGCAAGGTGGTTACCTTTGTGGAGGGTGTGGCTGACATGTTGAGTCCCATGTTGATTACAGCCTGTGTGGATCTCACCATGCAGGGACTTGACAACTGTGGATGAAAAACATTCTCATATTTAAGTAGTCAACACAGGTCAAGATTGTTGCATCCTGTACCGGCGGGACAGTATGAGCCTGTATAGGGCATTGGAAATGATGAATCCCAGGATGTGTTGGGGCACTGTACTGGTGCTTGTCTACTTTCTCCAGGTGATGGAGGGGTATTTGAAGTCTCATACTATGTCACTGTTGCATTGCACCATCATAGATGTCAGGGTGTTGAGGAATGTACATTGAAAGTCTAGGGACATAGATGTGCACCCATAGCAGGCTATGATCTGGATTGTACTATTACCCCAAGACAGCTGTACCAGAAGTATCTCTAATGCATTATGCTGGGATACTAGTCTGGAGGTGTTCCTATCTATAATGAATATGGAGACAACAACACCTGTTGAAGTGTGGTATGGTCCATCTTTGTGGGCTGACAGCTGTGGAATTCATTATAGCCTGATACTGCAGGGATGCTGTCTGCTGCTGTGAACCACCTCTCCATTACAGCAGAAATGTTAAAGTCCTCCACTCCAATGAGTGCTTTGACTGACTGCATCCTGACAGTGAGAAGTCTACTGTTGAGCAGCATGACCCTCAGATTGCATACATGTCTAGCTGTTTTGGAGGTAATTACATTAGGAACACTGCCTAATAAGGCATTATAGGGGTGGCAAGACACTTAGCCGGTACCTGGAAACCCAGAGTTGACAGATGTAGGACATCTGTGGCAAGTCATTGAGTTCTGTCAATTATGTCATACCAAGCAGAGAGATACTGGATCCCCTGAGAATGACACAAAACACGTAAGCATAGTGTGCTCACCTGTAAGTCTTAATTTAATGATTTTTTTCTGCTGTTTTATTCTGAACCTGAATCATACATTTTTAACTATAAGGATTTTACTGCTATTTTAAACTGTATATTTGTATTTATACCACTTGTGCCCGGTGGACTGCATAACCTAGATATTTGCTAATTTCTCTGGTTACCTGCTGCTGTTTTTAAACTGTATCTTGTATTTTTACTGCTCCTGCACTGTGGAGCACATAACCAAGACATTTACTGATCTCTAAGGTCAACTGCTGCTATATAGTGATTCATTCAGGTATGTTATGCCTTTCCTTAAAATGTTCTGCACCTGAGTGTTTTCTTTTCTCTGGAAGGCAAGTGATATACTATGTAGCGATTACTATTCGAGAACTATCTAACTGTATTTAAAGTGAGATACACCTTTTATATTTCTCTGTATTAGCAATGCATAATATAAATACTGCAGCAGGCTTACAGCCTGTTACTGGCAATCTCTATCTACGCTTTGTAATAGATTAAATGTATTACATTTAACTGTCAGAACCATTTCTCAACAGTTAAACTTGATGTTAAGTTACCTCACCTGTATATAATAGTAGTAGCTAAAGTTTGCCTGAATCTAGATTATTTCTCAACTGAACGAGCCTCAAGGAGCCAGATTTTCTGTCTGTATATCATCGTGGTGTTTTTTTGCCTAACCAGTATTTAATGTACTCATGTGTTGTTTCCCTCTTGTTTCACAGTGCTGTATAGCTTGTTGTTTTCTTTCACTTGGTCTATGCTGTTGCTTTCCCCTTCATTCCCACTGCCCTCATGCTCTCTTTTTACCACCTTATCTATCCACTCCATCCTCTCTATACATCTCCTGCCCTTTATCTTTCATCTGAATCTATCTCTGGATTTTATAGCTAGTCCCTCTTTTATAACTCACCCTAGCTTTTCTTCATTTTACAGCTTGAAATAACTCTGATCCCACTCGGGCTACCCCCCTCTCCACTGTGATAGAAATAACTCTGCATTTTAGACTGAAAAGCACTCTGACATCCCACCAAGTATCAGCACAGACAAGACACCCTGTAGCATATTGTTTAGGTGACTGCCTAGAGCTCTCAGCTGTTCTTTACTGCTGTTGTATGTATTTAGTGTAATTTCTAAGGGCAAGCTCACTTGATGTTTAACTGTCCCCTGCAGATGTCTCCTTCCCGGTAGTTTCATTTGATACTTTCTCCCTTCATAAGTACCACTGTAGCCATACCCGATTCAGGTCTTTCCCCTCTTACAACATTAGATGACAGCATGCGCTAGCTGTAACCATGTTTTACTGGCCTCATAAAATACTTTACTCACCTAAACACCCATACCCTATTTCCTTCTTAAATGCATGGTTAGTTATAAAATGAGCTAGCTAACCTCCCAAGGAAAAAAAGCTAAAGAAATATCTTCCATCCTGCTAATAGATTACATGTGTTTATGTCAGACAAACACTTCCCACCTACCTGATATAAGAGATGAAAACTTTATCCAGAACTGATTGTTTTTGTGGCATGTGCTTGCCTCTACCAGTATGGGGCTAGCCCTTCTCCATTCCCCCTCACTACGCTTGGGCTCACTTTGCTCTTCTACCCTACCCCCATTCCCACCACCCCTATATTAATTACATTTATACCTAACCCTGCACACCCTCCACCAGTCACACTCCTCTACATCATAACACCTCCCACACTTCAAATGACTCTATCCATACCCACACCCCTACTAATTTACACCACCTCTCACTCCTCCCCACACTCCCTCCCTCCAAGCTACAGCACATCAGCTGGAGAATCCTCCCCCTACCAACTCTCCAAAAGCCAACTCCTCTCATTCCTAACTCTTCTCCATCTCTTTTTCTTCACCTCAGCCCTCAATTGCAACTAGAAATAACCTTCAGCATATCATTTACTCCTTCATAAAACTTTAGGCACTACCATTAACTCCTACACCCTACCATTTCAGCCTCTAATACCTACACCCCAACTTCCATTTTAGTTTACTTTATTTAAACACTACTCAGCTGCTGTGTCTCTCAAATTCAAAATCTCTCTCCACACACTCACTCTCCACCTCTCTCTCTTTCTTATACTCAAATCATATCACACAACCCATCTTCCTTCCCCACTATATCAACCCACTATCACACCCTGCCTAGCTACACTGCTATCTGTTCTAGCCTGTATCCCACCAATCCTATACTACTAAATAAAATGATCCTGCTTCCCACACAATGCTGCACTATTCCTCACTAAGATTACAAACACTTCAGCAACACAAAAAAGAAGCCTCTCCCTAGCTATTTTCCCAACTCTCTGTAATTTGACCCTCTCTGGTGATATACACCCAACTCTAGGTCCCTCTTCCCCTTCTCATAACTCTCCTAGCACAACTAAACACTTAAATTTCACCACTGTTAATCTCCAGAGCATTAGGAACAAAATTCCACACCTGCATGCTTGGCTAACCCAACACAAACCAGATTTCACCGCCATTACTGAAACTTGGCTAAAGCCTTATATTAAAGATTTTGAAATTCTTCCACCTTGATAATCCTACCTTAGATCTGACAGATTCCATAAAAAAGGTGGATGTATCACCTTACTATTCCCAAACACCTATACAGTTATTCCATACTCTAAGCCAATCCCCCCCTTTCCTTCTGCTGAGCTACTAGTTACTTTCCTCAAACTTAATAACTGCAAAAGCCTTGGCATCATAGTTATATACATCCCCCCAGGTAATAACTGTCAAATTCTAGAAGAAATTCTAGTCTGGACTAGCCAAACCATACAAAATGAAACTATCATACTAGGTGACGTCAATATCAATTGGATAGACTACAACAATAATTCCTCTACAAATATCAACCTTCATATTTACTCCCAAATTATATCTGACATTGCAAGACCTCACAAAAAAACAGAAACAAAGGCTTAACCTTGGATTGGATCCTGGTTTCTGATCCTGACAAAAATCTCTTCCTCAGGCACTCTCCCAGACAGTATTAGTGACCACTCTCCAGCATCCGTTATACGTAAGGTCACCTCTACAACTAGCCTTCACCAATATAGATACTCTATAGAGATTTATCTCACGTCTCTCAAAAATACCCTTAATGACAT
The DNA here is from genome assembly GCF_019279795.1 of Protopterus annectens. NCBI lineage: Eukaryota > Metazoa > Chordata > Ceratodontiformes > Protopteridae > Protopterus > Protopterus annectens. Next base: position 1,911,337,455 of record NC_056729.1, read on the forward strand.
ACTATGTAATACAAACTGGAGCCCACTGAAATTTCTCCCACTCAATGAAGCTGTGCAATTCTTTAATTCCATATTTCTCAGAACCCTAAACAGTCTTGCCCTCCTCAGACTAAAGAGAGTTAAATCAAAACATGCCTGCTAGCTGACTAAAGCCACAAAGCAAGTCATGACCTCTAGGGACAAAGCCTGGAAAACCTGGCAAAAAAACAAAACATCCAACAACCTTAATCAATACAAACAACTTAGAAATCAGGCTAAATATTTAGTTGCCCAAAACAAAACAGAATACATTCAAACTATTCAAGACCAGCATAGTCAAAATCCCAAAAAGTTCTGGGGAGCTATTAATGCCGTGTTCCACCCAGGAACTATCAATACTCCAAGCCCCAACCCATATAAACCCCCCTCTGAACTAGCCACACTCTTCAACACACACTTTATTGACACCATCACCAAACTTACTACTACCTTTCCACCCATTGACCCAAACACATTAGGACCTTCATCACCATATGATTCCTCAAATCCCATACTTGATTTCTCTATATCATCCATTCCCACATCAACCATCCTAAAACTTCTCTTCAAACTAAAATCTTCCACTAATGCCCCTGACAATCTACCTACTGAATATCTTCACCTAGCAGCCCCTTCCATAGCCTATCCTATCAGCATCCTCCTCAATAGGTCAATTCAAAAAACCTGAATACTGAATCTCTGAAAGCATGTCATTCCTTTTCCTTTCAAAGGCGGCAATGACTTTGACATATCAAACTTCCATCTGCATCCATACATAGCTTCTAAATCATCTAATGGAATAAACACTGCCCTTATTTCCTTCTTATATACAGTTAATATAGTCGCCACACTCTTTGTCAATCTTTCAAAAGCATTTGACACCATTTATCTATTCCTACAATGGTTTACTAGCTATGTCAGCAATAGACAGCAATCTACCAGATGGCTGCACTCCTCCTCTTCTTTCATTCCTACTAAGACAGGTGTTCCCCAGGGCTCTATACTGGGTCCACTCCTGTTCAGTATATTTGTCACATCCATAGTTCCATCATCCAATATGGATGACTCAGCTATAACTGAATTACAGCATCTCACCCAAGAAGCATTCAGCTCTACTGAGCACTGGATGTCCCCAAATCACCTAGCCCTCAACCCCAATAAAACTAAACTCCTATTATTTACTGCCACAAAATCTAGCCCTATCGACAAATCTCTACTTACTGTCACTTCCCTAAACAACACTGTCATAAAAGTTGTTCCTAGTACAAAATTGCTAGGTGTCATCATCAGTAACAGACTAATGTTTGACCTACATATTACAGCAACATCAAAAGACATTTCAAAAGCTAGGTGCCCTATATAGACACAACTACTTCCTCAGTCTCTCTGTAAAAAGGCCCTAGCCTCATCATTTCTATTTCCAACTCTGCTATATGGTGCCCCCATCCTCACCAGCCTAAAATCCAAACATAAAATATTCCTCACACCACTGCTCCTCGCTGCATCAGCTAAAGTGGCTATAATCTCCCCACCATCTTACTTATCTGCAGCTAACAACAGTTCACAAGCTAATATTTCAACCTGAAAGCTGCCCTTCCATCTCATCCATGCTGACCATTTATCACTCCAATTGCCACCTCAAGTCTGAAAACAAAATGTTGTTTATTGAAAAACCCAAATTGTCAGCTGGCCAAATGCTGTATTCCTTTGCTGTCTCCGGAACAACCTTCCCCCATCTCTCAGAACTATCAGAATCCTGCATCCTTCAAAAAATCCCTAAAAGAACACCATCTCTCAAATTGGCTATGCTCATGTACCCCACTAATAAATCCAAAAACCTGAGTTCCCTCTCTAGAACCCCAATCTATATTCATCATTTTATACTCTCCACCACTCCTGTCCTGTCTATTACCCCCTGTCTCTGTCTGTCACCTGTCTAATATTTCTAACTCAGTCCTTTCACTTGTTTTCCTCCCAGATTATATACATCTCAGCTTCTACCCATACACTGGAATATACCCATATTATTGCTCTCTACCCTTACATTTCTGCAGCCTTCCTCCCTGCTCATAACTGTCTTCTTTACACTCTGCCATTTCCACTAACACTCCTATATATTCTTATCCTATCTCTAACACACTAAGACCTGTGTTTGCAATTCCTGTATGATATCAATGTTATATTTCCTGAGTTTACATTTGTAATTTCTGTGTACAACTTTACCATGTATTGACATTGTCTTTAATTGTTTTTAATTACTTTATATGTAATATTGTGGAGCTTTTCTCCCCAGGCCTCCACTGAAAATGGGCTCTTCCTAGGCCCAGTGACTTTTCCAGTCAACAAATGCAATAAATAAATAAATAAGCCAATGTTGCAGTCAATCATCTGTTGATAGTAATGGAGCATCATTCTGTGTGATGGCAGTACACTGCCCAGGGCTACTGTCACACCTGCCTGGACCACATAATCAGAGATTTCAATCATGTCTCTTGTTATGTAGTCCAAGGAGGTGTGTCCAAAGTCATTCACATCCACATGGATACAGAGTGATACTCATAGTTCTTGTGGAGTGCAATAACTGGCTGTGTCATGTGTTGGATGCTGGCATGTGATAGATATTTGGCTGTTACCTGCTCCATATTTAACCTAGTGAGTGGGATATGTTTGTGCCTCAGTACTGAGTTACTCATGATCCCTGTAGTGTGCAAGGTGGTTATCCTTAGGCGCTTATGTTGAGGGGCATACTGTGTAGGTTAAATATGTGTCCCTTGGCATGTGCCATGTTGGGTGCCTGAATGGATGTCTGTCTTGCTAGTCTGTGCTGTTTGTGTAAATAACCATTGAGTGCCTCTTTGAAGGAGGGTATTTGGCTTTTCACTGTATGTCATGTCTGTCAAAGTGGGTGTCATGGTGAGCTATATATTCCACATGGTGTGGTGCAGATGGTGATCTTATCCTGCTGAACTGCTTGTCTAGTCTTTGCTGGAGAGTGCATATGTCCACATTATGTGATATACAAGTAACTCTCACAGGTCTGAGTGTTTGGAGTTTAGAGGGGAGGGTTGTCTGTGTACATGAGGCAGTTGCAACAGTGTCTCAGAATGGACAATTGCACCAGTTTAATAGGTGAAAGTACAGAAAACTGCCCTTCAATCATGCTAGGAGAGGTGGACATAACTAGTAAGTACTGGGGCTACTTCTGTGATGAACAAGTAGTGTTGATGGCTCCCAGGTGTGCCACACATTGATACAATAACCTGGTGAGAACAAACTAGCATGATATACGTGTGGAACTGAAGGCAGACTTTCTGCCACCTGTAACACTTTACCTTAGCTGTGCAGTTATCAGCAGCTTTAGCACTATATCAGACATAACTAGATAGGCAGGAGTGCTAATCCCAATACTGGCAAGTGTGTGGCAAGTGTGTGTGTGTGTGTGGGTGTGTGTGTGTGTGTGTGTGTGTGTATGTGTACCATTTTTGACTTATGTACTACCCTTCACACTTCCCCTCACACCACTCTAGTAGTCCTGTTGATGTCATCCACCTTAGAAATACCTTTGGACTAAATGAAAATGTATAAGCTCTGTGGCATGTCTGATGACATCATAGCACTGTAGTAGAAATAACTAGATAGAGATGAGTTATAATCCCTATACTGGCAACTGTTTGTGTGTGTGTGAGGATCACATCTTGTGTAGCTTATACCATTTTGATGTGTGTACCATACACATCTGGTTACCACCTCCCACTGCCATTACTTTATATAGTTTGGTAACAGCATCTGTCTCACATGCAGCAAGTTAAACCATTGTACAGTCCTCTGCACAGATGTGTCTGGAATATACAGATGCTTCAATCTATATGTAGTTGAAAGTGGTCTGTGTGCCTTAACAATGCCCATGTATGTGACATTGTAGCCAAATAGGCCACAGTGAGTGTACTAACACATATGGCAGCATGAGGTATCATACCTGACTGAAACATCCTGCTGATATGACATCTGCCACCCTTACAGGTGGCCAGTCTTGTAGGTGCAATACATGAGTCCAGATGCTTGGTTTTACAAGTGAACTGTTCATGTTATAGGTCACATTAAAGGCTGGAAGAGGTGTGGACTGACATATTGTGGTCCTAATTTGTATGTAACAGGAACACTTTGCATCTTAACAGGAGTGTGTACACACTTTATGTACACTGTATACCACTGATGTGTCACACATGTCCCAACTTTAGGCCATTTGTCCAGCTCATTTTTCTGGCCTCTGTTCAGATATCTTGGCACTGACAAGTTGTGAGGTATGCTACGGGAATGTTGAATGCATGTCAGATAGGCCCCAGTGGTGACCACTGTGATGCAATGCAGTTAACCCCCACCACAAGTGAACATGCACATAAAGCAATATGGCTATGAGTGACAGTTGTGTGCATGGTACCTGGGGTATTGGCAAACCACAACAGAACAATTCTATACTCACCAACTTCAGGCTGCTGTCCCATATGCAGATCAGAGGGTCCTAGGTAGTTGTGATAGAAAGGTATTGTCAGTAGACTCACATGTGGCCTTGGTACAGGATGGATGCTGATGTCTGCACATTTACAGTACTAACTCCAATAATACACAATGTTCTGTGATGCTGCACCTGGTCATACGCTTTGCTGTGCAGGCCAGCATCATTTACCCTGTGGACCAGATCATTCCACAGGGCAGTCCTCTCCCACATCTTGTGCTCTCCATCCAAATAACAGGACATAATGTTCGGTCACATATTGGTTGATGATGTCAGTTTCCCCAGCAGAGAAAACTGGTAGGCGAGCCCTCTGTATGTTACCTGGAAGCTACAAACAGGACAAAAGTCACAGGATCTCATTGGGTTGTCAAATTGCATATGAACAGTGGATATTACTTGCAAATAATCCAAATTCCACCATAACCCTCCAATCTATCATGGCTATAGCAGCTTGCATTACACTCCTGGCCCTGAGCTATCTTATTCCCCCCAATGTTGGACACTTAATTGCATAATCCTCTATTTTCCATTCATTACTGTGTAGAGGGATGACAGTGGCCATCTTCCATGTGGATAGTGTGTGGATGGTGGCAGGTCTGTGTTTGACTGTGGTGTGTGATGGAGCTGTGAGCACATGCCTTAGTTCATGTAGGAGGCAGACAGTGATGTTATTATGCCCCATGGAGATTTGCTGTTGTTGCCATCAGTAGGCAAAATGTACATGCTCACCATTGTTGAGGGGAGGAGTGTGGTTGATGTGCATATCCCCTATACAACTGGGGTGGACAGGGTGGCAATGTTCCCACCTAACCTGTCTGATGCAGATTGCCTATATCCATGGCATGTGTGTATGAGGTGTGCTTTACCCCCAGTATAGGGTGCATTGTGTTGTTTCCTCTGAGACTGAAAACATATGTGGAGACACTGTTGCAATTGTCCTTGGTGGTGTGGATATGTCTGATTTGTAGTCATAGTCAGCCTTACAGGAAGTCACCTGTGAACTTACATGCTTGCTCAGATGGAGGTGGACTTGCTTCCAAGTTGTTTCCTGCACCTATGTGTCTCTGTACTGTCAATATAGCAACACATTATGTGGTTTGAGTATTGCAGCTATCCACCAAAGGGGATTACTCTACCTTGGTGGAGGCTGGTAATACAAGTCAGGTACTGTTGAGTCCATATAGCTACAGTGGGTGTAAAAGGTACACACCCCTGTTACAATTCCTGGTATTTGTGCAATTGAAACATGACACCACAATAACTCATGTCAAAACAATTCCCACCTTTAATGTGACCTATAGTCTGTACAATCCAACTGAAAACATAACAATCTGGTCTGTGAAAACATATGGAAATAATCATCAGTACAATAAGCCTCTAACACCAGCAGCTTTCTCAGTGTATAACAGCAATATTTCAAGTATGGCCGTGTATTTGGGCCTCTGTCCACCAGTTATGTCAGGCTTTGTCAAGATGTCATGCAGTATGCGGATGATAGGTATAATGCTCTATCATTATTTAGTGCTGTCTTTCCTGCTGGAAATTCAATGGAAAACATGTTGGAGTCTGTGCATTCAAGAGGCTGGTGTATAAAGAATGCTCTTAGATGCCTTTTAACATATTTTATGTGGGGGACATTAACACATGTTTTAAAACTAGGCTGTTAGAACATATGAGACATATTACTGATAAGAACGACGACAGTTCTATAGCTGTACATTTGAATAACTCTCACCATGAGGACAGTAGTGGGTTCCAAGGAACTGTTTTGGAATAAGTCTGTTCCTCAGTTTGAAGAAACATTCATAAAATAATTATGTACATAATCAATGTATTAATATTAAATGTGATACTTCATCCATTAGGAGGTGAAATGAGGAGTGTAAATGGAGGCTGTGTATTTAATTATGTAATTGAGTGTTAATTGCTTCTTGTGATTAAAGAAAGTATTTCTTGTAATCCTTTAGTCCTTAAAGGCTTTGGTCAAGACATCAGAGTATAATAAACATGTGTGAATTACTGGCTGGTTGTATTTCTCTTTGCTATGTTCAGTCATTTTAGTTGTTTTGCTAAGAGATTGTTGTATGTCTGGCCATTGTGTAAGCCCTATCATGATTTGTTAGCAGTGTACTGTTCACTTATTTATTTGGACTATGGGGGGGGGGCAGATGTGAGTGTCATGGGTACTTTAGTATCCAACTGTGTATGCTGCCCCAGTTATGGGTGGTCTAAAAGCAGCATATGTTTGTATGGGCATTTTGAAACATGTATGCATATATATATATATATATATATATATATATATATATATATATATATATAGATATATATATATATATATAAAATGACCAGAAGTGCGAATTTCAAAATCCCGAACACTACATTAAACATACACCACACACATACACACACCATTGTGCACAACACAAACACACAAACCTACAATACATACAAGCAGGGGAGTAAGCACCTCTGTGCCCCCCACAACCCCCTACTTAAATATTCTAACTCCAAGTTCACACTACACAGACAAACACATGGAAACACCACCACACACGTACATTCCCCTTGCACACACACATCACAGTCACAACACACACTTACACACACACTGAAGCCTCTAACACACTTAAACATAGATACTTACATGACCTTCCCCCTATCCATTTACATACCGCAAAAGTAGAAGCACTACTTCAACATCTCTGAACTTCGGGATTTTGAAATTCGTGCTTCTGGTCTTTCGGTATTTAGAGGTTTCAGCTATATGGACTCGAGATTTTGAAATTCGATTTTTCAAAATTTCGAGATTATTTAGTGAACCCTATAAATATATATATATATATATATATATATATATATAAATATATATATATATATATAGATATATAGATATATATATGCATACATATATATATATATATATATATATATATATATATATGTATATATATAGGTTGTGGTGCTGCTGTAGCATTGTCGCCTCACAGTAAGACGCTGACTGGTTCGACTCTCAGCTAGAGCGTCTTCTGCATGGAGACATGCGTGAATGGGCGTACCTTCGTTGAAGGTTGTGCATTAGGGCTGGCAACTCGGCACGTAAAAATCAACTTCCAATCATTAGCGGACCGGAGTTCCGTTGTGGCGACCCCTAAATGGGAAAAGCCGAAAGACACAACAACAACATATACACACACACACACACACACACACACACACACACACACACACACACACACACACACACACACATATACATACACACATACACACACACACGCACACACACATATATAAATATATATATATATATATATATATATATATATACACCTCAGTATTTAATGGTAATATATCTATATATTGTTATACACATATATGTATCTCCATATATATCTATCTCTTTCTCTGTGTATATGTTTCTTTTCAGGTATATTTGTAGATACCAATCCTTCCTAATTGCACAGTGTCTCTTCCCTATTGTAAACTGGCTGTAAAGAAGGGTATGGTTAACAAAACATCTCAAAACCATAAGTCTGAGGTAGCTTACTGTTAAGCTACTTTTGGCTATAGTGTGCTGTGTCCTGGGTTCAACACCTGCAAAGACTGTTTATTTTGTTGCTAGGCAGAACAAAGAGTGTTGAATACAGAGTGATTAAGGCAGTTCTGAGCAGCTTTAAGTGTGTGTACGGGGGTGTAAGCGAATTAAACAGTGCTAATGTACGGTTAAATGAATAGGTGCTTACACCCTGTAGGCTTCGCTTACCAGTGCGCAAATCTGCTTAGATTTACATTTACACAATGCTTAAACCTGCTAAGCTAGCTCAGCCCTGGTAACCATTGTTCACATTCCAGTCTAATAAAATAGCAGGGTAATGACATCTTTAATAAGTGTATTTAACTTCCTGTACATAACATGCTTCTATGTGCTGTCATTACAGTATCAAGAGGTGCGACTATACTGTATGGGACACCTGGGCATACATGGGTAGTACCACAATCTTTTCTCTTTGTATTTCTTTCATACATGGGTAGTATCCCAGGTTATATGCAGTCACACTTGCATGTTTCACCAGCTACAATGCACTGGTTGACAGAAATAGTTTAACACATATTGTATCATTACATTAATACTTTTAACAGTGATTTTCCAAGTAAAAGTAGATTGCAGATTATAGTACTAGAACCATACACACCTGCATGTAAAGCTGGGACTCTGAGTACTAACTATCTTGTTCTTGGTGTTTGAGCTGTATGTTTTTATGTATCTCTTATTGGATATTGATCTGATATTATGATATTAACTGTAGACTACTATGTTTTTTGGACATGTCATTGAGGACTTCTGTCATGTAGTAATGACATAACTTTCAGTTTCAGACTTCTGTCTTTCAAAACATTCATCCTAATGCATAACCTGTTGGCTATCTACTTTCTGGCTGTCCTCTGTACAGATGTGCAGATGTCAGTTATTACTAAGCCCATATAACTATGTAGGTGCCAACATAGTATTGTGCTGTGGGCCTGGACACTGGTGCTAGTTCCAACATATGGGACATTCCTTAATGTGGACCTTACCCCTTTTCCTTGCCTGTGTGAGGGACATTACAGAGGTGGTGGGCTACAGATTCCCATACAGTAAGTGGCAATATGTCACAGGACAGGACATGTGGAGACAGCCAAACAACATGGGGAACATATCCCCAGATTTGTGAACTGATTCTATGTCATCAGTGCTGTTATACAAATGGTGGATTGTTAGATTGACAGGGTTTGTGTGGACATGCATTTAGTGAGTGACTTCACGACTGACAGTGATATGTCTCTGACATAGCTCTCCACTGGCACACTGTCCACAGACTGGCCACATGTTTGCCTGTTATGTTTTGTCTGTTCCTCAGACAGTTGGTGTCTTTGGTAAGTCAGTCGTGGACTCTGAGGAATGTAGTCGGTAAATGCTCACATCTATTGGGATTTCTGATGTCATATTCCTCATAAATGATATGTTATAACAAACCTAGTAACATCTGCAACTGTCTCAGTGTATGATAGCAATATGTCCACTCTACCCCTGTGTTTGTGCCTCTGTCCCCAAATGATGTCAGGCTTTGTCCAGATGTCAATGAGGCTCAGACGTATTTATTATCATTATTTCTTGCCTTCATTCCTGCTACCATCCGAGTGATGCAGTAGACCCACAGACATGTCAGGGAAGAGGCCATAGATATGAGTCCTGAGCCTGGACATTCTGAGGTGAACTGCATATGTTAGAGTCCTCTGTATGTCTGACCATTGTTAACAGACTGTCATGATTGTGTACACATGTCATGTATACATGTTATTTGGGCTGAGTATGGAGGGGGTGGATTTAAGGGTTATGGCTCCTTCTTTACTGACTGTGCATGCTGCTCCAGTTTCTGCTTATCTGTTGGCTCTATGTGTTTGTAGGGGTAGACTGAGACATGTCCAATACCAAGGTCAGAATTCAGACTACACTGAGAATTGAGACTATATATGTAGGGCTAGTGTGTGAGTGGCAAACAATAATGTTTTTGTTCACACAGTCCATATACTCTACAGTTCATGTGATTTACTGGTATGTTACTGTATCTGTGGTGATATTGGTTGTGGGTATGCACTTTCAGACTGGTGTCTGTTTGTCAGTACTGTTACATCCCTGTATTGTCTGATATATTTGCAAATACATGTGTAATTACCCATAGCAGATTCCCTAATTCATTTACTTGTGTCACTTCACTAAATATATGTTAGACCACACATGAGGATGTTACTACAGCAACTGTGTTAGCTTATCTATGCCAGTACTTCAGATACATCCCCATTTTAATGGCTTCCACCCACCACTTTGTCAGCTTTGGTCCAGATTCATTGCAGAAATGGGTTCTGAGCATACCTGTCAACTGGCTGGATTGTTTCAGGATGTCCAGGTTTATTGCTCATATTTCTGGTCTGTTTTACAGATTATTCTTATTTCTCTGGTAAATCACTGTGATGATATGATTGCTGTCAGAAAATGAGGACATACATTTCATTTACCTACCTCACATTTCATCAGAATATGTATGCTGAAACAAACTGTGCCACTCTGTCAAGAAAGTACAGGGGGACAATGACATCTTCCTTCATGGATGCTAATGCATTAGTACTGAGATGTGCTACATAGAAGGACTTTCTGACCACAGTGGAAATGTGGTCAAAAGAGACATTGCTGTCAACCTGTGTACCCAGATCTCTTATAACGCCTTCTTTGTACAGGGGACTACCATCGATGTGGTAATTCATGGGAACAGGGTTTTCCCCAAAGGGGATGGCAACACATTTTCTGACATTGAACCTATGGCCATAGTTCTTACACTAGTTGTTGGTCTCAGTGATGCCTTTCAGTAGGATGCCAACATCACTTAGGTGGTTAATAATAGCTCCCAAGTTGCAATTGTCTGCAAACTTTGTCAGCCAGATTCCCTTCATGATGGGATGGCCTTCAGAGAAGTTGATACCAAACATGAGAGGACCCAGGACAGAACTCTGTGGGACTGCATTTATGATTATTCAGCAGTCGGACTTGGAGTCAGCTGTTTCCACACTGTGAGTCCTATCTGTGACCCAGTTTATAACCCACCTAGTGATATAGGGGTTGATGCCTAGCTTACTGACTTTTTGCATAATACCTGAGTGGGGAATGTTATCAAAAGCTTTGGCCAGATCAGGGTAGGCTGTATGTGCCACCTTGCCTTCATCCACAGCTCAGGTGATTGACTCCAAGAAATTGACCAGGTTGATTGAGCGGGTATGACCTAACCTTCAAAAAAGTAAACTGTGTGGGATCCTGAGTCTGCGGATTCCCATATCCCTGTTTATTAGGTGCATGATGGTGCATTCCATAGCTTTGCATAACAGACTTGTCAGGCAGATGGGGTGGCAGTTCCCAGGGCTTGTGATTGCACCTCATTTGTGAAGAGGGATGAGTGTAGCAGTGCACACTTCAGTAGGGACAAAGCCTGAAGTGAGGATGTGCTTGAGCAGGGCACACAGGTGAAGTGCCAGGTCACTCTGTAGTACATGTAGAACACAGCCAGGTATACTGTCAGGTCCCATAGAAGCTGTATTCTTGGCCTTGGACAGTGGTGTTATAACCTGTGCAGCAGTAATCCTGGGTGCATGGTAGTGTAATGGTATTGTGATTGGTCCTTTGGGGTAAGGGAGTGGTAAAGTTTTCACTCAATATGTCAGCCAGTATATTGGCAATATTTGTTGGCTCAGTCTAGGAGGTACCACTGTCTAGTAGCTCAAAGCAAATCTTGGTATTGTCATGGAGATTCTTTACATAACTGTATGAAGCCTTGTGGTTGTCTTTACTATGTGCTCCAATTCTGTTTTCACAGCTAACTTTGCAATATTTGATGAGGGATCTCACCTTTTAATTGAGGCTGATAAGGGTTTTTTCCAGTCTTCGGACTTCACCTTATTCCTTAACAATTACATAATTCTGTTTTACAGTTTCTTTATGGGTGGGGATCACCAGATTGGCTTCCTTTTTTGGAGGTGAGCTTCTTGGTTCTATTGAGTATGGCAGTATCCATGCATTTGTGTACATGCTCATAGTGCATTTCTGTTTAATACAGCAGTCATGCAACTAGTCTCCATTTGCATGGCTGCAGTGAGGTTAGCCAACTCTGTTTTTAGGAGGCCATAGTTAGTTTTGGAAAGGCTTTTCATGGTTGTTACATGAGCAGGGGTGGTGGGAGGGCTGTGGATTTCCAAAGGTGATTATTTTGTGGTCAGATATAACAAGGGAGGAGTTTACTATTGGTGTACAGCAACAGTCACCCATGTTAGTAAAGACCGGGTTGATGTGATGGGCAAGTGCATTGGTGGATAAGTAGCTTTCCCGGTTAATTTATTTTATTTTATTTTATTTTATTTATATTTGTTGACCGGGAGTGTCCGACTGGACGTAGGTCCATTTTCAGCGGAGGCCCGGGGAGAAAAGCTCCACCGTTAAAATAAACAGACAGCAGTTACATTGGATTACATAGTGATTAACAATTTACATAGCAATTACTTACAACATATTTAGAGATGAAGAACATAGTACATCAGTAGACAACTAGAATCTTTATCTGTGAAGTACATAACAGACATTAACAAATGTTACAAGAAGAAGTTTCTGCTGTATAATAAGTACTGGCTTATGAGCATCTGAGCTTGCTATAATCAAGGTAGTTAGTGGAGTCATATATTCATATATTTCTGTATATTTATCTATCTATATATATATATATATATATATATATATATATATATATATATGCATTTATTCACCTTTCTATATATATGTGTGTATGCATATATGTAGACAGAAATTTATAAGGAATCTCTCTCTCTCTCTCTCTCTCTCTCTATATATATATATATATATATATATATATATATATGTATTATGCATAGATTTGTCCACATATATGAATCTCCATACATATACACATGTATATATAGGGAACCTGACTGATTCTACAGACCCCTTTTACTACTGCTGAATGACTGTGCTAAATAATATGTTTGTAAAATCATCAGTGTTTTTATAGAGCTCAGATGGTGCAATGGTACATTGCTTTGATTGTAGTTTACAGGGCCCTGGGGCCAAGACTTGGCAGGACTTATTATTTTGTTGCAAGGCAGAACAGTTGCTGCTGGGGAGGAAGGGATAAGGGCAAAAATGAAAAGAGGTCCCTAGTATGGGCCCTTTGACCCCCATTTTAATAGCCTTTGGACAGATTTATTGCAGTAAGTGCTTCAGAGTGTGGATCCGATGTCCAACTGCACTATAGATATATATATATATATATATATATATATATATATATATATATATATATATTTGTTTGTTTTAGGTATATATATATATATATATATATATATATATATATATATATATATATATGCATATAATATATATATATATATATATATATATATATCATATATGTGTATATTTTATATGTATATGTCTACATATATTACATTTTGATGTTTCCATATATATATATGTATGCATCTCCATACACATGTATAATTGTTTATATATATATATATATATATATATATATATATATATATATGTACAAAACTTGACTAATGATAACAAACCTTTGCCCTACTCTTGAATGATCTGCTGAATGATATGTTTGAGAAAACATCCAACATATCTGCAGCTCAGGTGGTTTAGTGATAAATTGATGTGTCTATGATGTATAGGGTCCTGGGTTCAAGACCTGCAAGGGCTGGTTATTGTATTGTTTGGAAGAACAAGGGCTGCTGGGTACAAAGTGATTAAGACACTTTTAAGCAGTTTTAAGTGGGTTTTCACTGCGGTAAGCAATGCTAACTTCCAGTTAACTATGTTGAGAGATAGCATTAAAAGTGTTTAATCTGTTTAGGTATTGCTTAGCACCATGCAATCAGGCTTACTCCTGCTTACTCCCGCCTTCCTTCATGCTAATTTCTTTAAAAGAAAAGAAAAATAGGGTGATAGGAAAGTGGTGAAAAAGGGGGCTTGAAGGGGGAAAACAATATGAAAGATAGCTAGGGATGTGCAGGATGGTTGTAGGGAAGGTCCATAGCTGTCCATTTCTTCTACAGCAACAGCTGTGCATTTATACTGAATTTGGAGGTAAATGTGGACACTCAAACCCCTTAAAGAGGGATGAGGACAAAAATAATTTGTTGTGAAGCCAGTTAGACCAGATTATATGTGTACAGTGGACACCTGTGCAAAATGGGCAGCTATGTATTCGGTGACATTTTTGTTTTGGGAACTGATTGCCCTTTTTTTTTAAGGTAAGAGTGGGATGTTGAGGAAGGGTAGTAGGTATATTTGGGGAGGTAAGTTGGGTAGGAAGACAGACACGACAGACAAGACAGCATACAGGGGAGGTATATGACACATGTGGGGGGTAAACACCTTGGACGGGGAGGAGTGTTTGGTAATTGGAAGCCCACTAGCCCTCAAATGGATACAGTGGGACTGAGGCCCCACCCACGGGTGGTCACCACAGCACCTTCATGGCCCCAAAGGTGGCTGTGATGGGGGCTGAGCAGGAGGGGCAGGCTGACCCAGTAAATGTTCCATGTGGCCCTCAAGCTGGCATAGCAGACCTCACAATTCTTTGTGGAACTCGCTGTGCACCAGTCCCTGGATTTGGCTTCAGGTGACAATATCCTGTCCTCACCTGCGTCCGGGGTGGGATGATCTCCATCCCCTGAGGCAGGTCCATCTGAACATGGTGCAGGACCAGTGGACTAGGAGGTCCCACGGTGGGTCCCAAACATGCTGGGGACAGGTGCCATGGCCAGATGAGGCAGGAGAGGTGGATCCACTGGGATCGGCCTTCCCAGACATGCTATGGTGTTGCAGTTTTAGAACATATGCTGAACAGTAATAGTAAACACATTCCAGGATTAGTTATAACAGCATGCAGGAGTATTCCCATTAACCCAAAACAACAGATTTGGAATATTTGCATAGCAAACAGAACACATGCATATATGGAACCATAGCGGGCATTTCACCAGCATGTAGGTTACATTGATAGCAACAGGCCATCAATGATAGTATTTGAACAGAGAACATTAACTGGAATACATTTCAACATTTGTAGAACAATAGGACACATGTCCCAATGGTAGGTTTGGTGGAAAACATACCCATTCATTTATGTGTTTAGATTATTGGTGAAGTTAAGGTGGGGGAGAGAGAGAGAGAGATGTCAATTAACAAATGTAGATTCTTGCAGTGATTACAGCTTTAATGATCATTGCTCTAATCATTACACTTCAGGTTTTATTATAACAACGTATGGCCTTGGGTTGCGTAGTGGTATTTTTGTACACAGTGTATAATTACAGCCTTCTTATAGCTACTTTATACCTTCTCTTACCTGGAAGACCTGTGGAAGGAATTTCTGTTAACACTACCTGAATGTTTCTACCCATATTCACGTAATCAGGGTTACATATGTGCACTCATACTGTGTGTGTATGTGCTACTGCCATACTCTGCCTTGAATTCCATCGGTCACCCTGGTTGTTAGCAGCAGGGACCAGTAGCTGTGACAGCATGACACTTTTGAACATTTCTTGGGAGAAACCACTTGGTGTATGTACTTATCTTGCTGTCATTTGCAGCCTTGGGGTTGGACCATGGGTGTTGGACACAGTATAACTACAGCTTTCTTATAGCTACTTTATACCTTCTTTTACCTGGCAGACCTGAGGAGGAAATTTCTGTTAACACTACCTGACTGTTTCTACACATATTCACAAAATCCTAGGTGAAATTATGCATACAGCTTACTACCACTCCAGGGATTCGAACCGTGGATGTTTCTTTTAAAGATACAACAAGCTTGCATTTCATCAGGATGAGCTATTGAGAAACTCCTGTCTTTTCTTTGAATGTTTTCTATCTAATTCTCTCTTGGTTGTACAATTTGACCTTGTAATTACAACATTCTTATCCATACATTCCTATACATACCTTTTGACATAGCACAGTGTGGAAAACAGTGGTTAACACAACATTACTATTCAGATATCAGATCTTGGTGCATCAAACATTTCATATCAGTTAATCTTGTGTCCTACAGTGGCACTAACTTTGTCACATGAGACTTTATTGTTTAATGTTTTCAGAGCTATAGTTGCTGTGCATAACCTGATCACATTTCAATTCATACAATACCAGAGTAAACACAACCAGTCCAGGATTTAGAATTTTATTGACAGGCAGTTACAGTTTTATTTATATATAACCTATATGAGACTATTACTGTAATATTGTCTGGTTTATTCAGTACAAATCATACCCATTTTTAAGACTGCAAGGTGGCATTCTACTCTTTTATATTTATTTGGTATGAATACTACAACCTAGATTACTCACCAGCCTCGTGACACAGCCTTTGCAACCAGCTTGCATGGGCTTCCTGGTTCGCAGCCTGCTCAGCTGCAGCTGTAAAGAAGATAGAGAAACATTTATGCATACCTATCCATCACATACACAGGCTGGACATTGGTAAACAGTTATTGATATGAATACTTACACATGCCTGGGACATCATCCCTCTGCCGTGCTTCTTGGACCCACTAGTCCATGAGCTCCCTGTTCCTCTGCTTCATGTCGGCATAGTGGTGCTGGACCTGCTCACCAGTCCAAGGGATGCCAGTGACACTGGTGAAACCATGGATGAGACTTTCCCAGGCCTCCGCTTTGTATTGGGAGCCCTGGTACTGGTCCTGCAGCAGTCTCACATCATGGTTTTTAACAAGGAGTCCTACTATGACCTTGGACTCCTGTATCTCCCAGAACTGCACCCCAAAGCACATACCCTCTCCAGCACCAGCCATGCTGCCTACAGTGGGGAGCTACAACTGGTTATGAGCTGCATTCCTGCCTGCAAGGTTTAAATATGGCCGATTTCCCACCCTTTGCCATGATTGGATGGTTTTGAATATGCTGAGCTAAGCTAAACTATGGGCAAACCTGCTTAGCTAAGGTTGGCAGTGCTGAAAGGAGCAGGTTCAGCACTGCTTACCAATGGGTAAATCAGCTTAGCTGGGCTACTCATTGCTTAGCATTCGTATTTAAGCAAAACTTTCACCCAGTAAGCATAGCTGTGCAATGCTTAGCATTGCTTAACTTTTATTTTATAGACTATCAGCTTTATGGGATTGATTCATCATTCCTGACATATTATATATTTTTTTACCTTCCCTGGCATCCCCCTACACCCCCCTATGTGCTTTTATTACATTTATTCTTGTGTTACTATACTGTATGGGGAACTTGTGTTTATATGGGGATTTGACATCTTTTCAGGACTGACATCTCATTCTTCGATCTGCTACACTACTCTGGGTGATAAATATTATCTGCTACCTCATTTGTTACAACATATGACATTTACAACTGCTTTCACATATAAAAGTAAAATGACTTCATTGGAATTCAAACCATGAATGCCTGCATACAAAGCAGCAGCTCTGACCACTGCACTACTGCGGATTACTTAGTTGATATATTCCTGTTTAACTCCTTCAGATATTTAAGCTATACCAAGCACAGGTGCACGAAGCCTGCATGCAAAGCAGCAGCTCTGACTGCTAGACTGCTGCAGATTACTTGTTCAGCTGATATATTCCTGTTTAACTTGTTCAGATATTTAAGCTATGCCAAGCACAGGTGCATGAAGTGCACAGATGCTCAACTATGCTTAAACGTTATTGTGGCCAGGAAAAAAAACATAAAATAATTATTAAATATGTGTTTTAATTTTGTTCAATGTGGGGGCTGTGCTTATGTTTCATCACACTTATGACATTAATGGGCAAAGCCTTACATGATGTGGGGGAAGTAGGGCCAGGTTTTAAATATTGCTCTCACAAATCTTGACAGTTGACAGTATAATAGGTTTTGCATTACCATGACTTTTATAGAGGGTATGCAGTCATACCTCTCAAGCTCTTACAGCGCACAATCAGACAAAGCCTTACATAATGTGGGGACAGTTAGGGCCAGGTTTACAATATTCCTCTCATGAACTTAGAAACTTGACAGTATGGTAGGTTTTACATTAGTGTGACTTTTATGCTGCATCTGTGACATATATCTGGACATTCTGATAGTATCTGTACATTTAGAGGTATACCACAGACACTTACATTGCCACCGGACATCTTCTTTCCTTTTGAATCGCCGAATGGCAATTCTGGAGTGCAGAAGGCATGTATATACATTCATAGGTAGGTACTAAGCTATTGGCCCTAGGGCCTGTACAAGCCTAGCCAAAAAGATACCCTGGCTTTCGCCACCCAAGAAGATTATTTTCCTGTGCCCCTGTCAAGCAGAACCACAGAAGTGATCCCCGGTGTGAATTTCCTATTACCCATCCAATCATCAAGACTTTTCTTGAAGAGTGCTAATGAGGAGCTCTGTTTGACATAGATAGGTAGTCTGTGCCAGAGTATGGGAAGTCTCTGGGACAGGAAGCTATCCCTCCGGCATGTTCTGTTTATTGTGGTGACAAGGTTTAGGTCCTTAGAGCATGTAGCATGGAGGGATTGGGATTTCTTTAAGTGGAGCATGTCCAACAGCTTTGGGTTTAACATAGCTTTGTATGTTAGGCAGAGACTGCCTCTGAGTAGGCGATATGTGGCGGAGTAAAGCTGGAGTTTTTTGTGTTGGTCTGTGTAAGGCATCTGTTTGAGGCCAGTAATCCTCTTTGTGAGGCATTTTTTGCGGTCTTTCCAGTTGTTGTAGATGTCTTGTGAGGTACTTACCAAAAGGGGCATTGTACTCTATAATGGGTCTAATGAGTGATGAGTAGAGAGGAACAACTACCTCTTTTTTTCTGGATGAGAAACCTTTAGTGATGAGGTGTACCATGTAGAAGGATTTCCTGACCACTGTGGCAATGTGATTATCAAAGGAGAGACTACTGTCCACCTGTGTCCCAAGGTCTCTTATCACACTTTCTGTGTTAAGTAGACTACCGCCTATGTGGTAGTTCATGGGTACAGAGTTTTTACCAAAGGGGATGCCAATGCAGGTTTTGGCATTGAGCTTGAGACCATGGCTTTGATACCAGGCATCTGTCTCAGTGAGACCCTTTTGTAGGATGTCCACATCGTTAGGAGTTTTGATTATGGCTCCTAGTTTGCAGTCATCTGTGAATTTAGTTAGCCAAAGACCTTCTGTGTTAGCCTGTACTTCATAGAAGTAGATACCAAACAGGAGAGGACCCAGAACTGAAACCTGTGGTACTCCTCTTGTTACTGGTCTGAAGTCTGATTTGGAGTCTGCTACTTTCACAGTGTGGGTTCTGTCAGTAAGCCAGTTGTCAACCCATCTTGTGACATAGGGATTTATACCTAGTTTAGTGAGTTTATCTATAATTCCAAAATGGGTGATGGCGTCAAATGCCTTGCCGAGCTCTAGATAGGCTGTGTGAACCACCTTACCCTCATCTATGGCTTTGTGACTGCTTCAAAGAAGTTTATCAGGTTTAGACATGATCTGCCTTTTACAAACCCGAACTATGTAGGGTCCAGAGTTTGGAGATCTCCAATGTCTTTGTTTATGAGTTCCATGATGGCCTTGCAGACCAGTCTCATCAGGCTAATGGGGCAGTAGTTCCTGGGATCTGTTGTGGCCCCCCTGCTTTGTGGAGTGGGATGGCTGTTGTGGTGCACTATTCAAAGGGCACAAAGCCTGAGGTGAGGCTATGCTTGAACATGGTACTTAGGTGGGGTGCCAGTTCATTCTGTAGTTTGTGTAGACGGCAGCCTGGGATGTTGTCAGGTCCCATGGATGCTGTGTTCTTGCCTTTGGAGAGTGAGGTTTTTACCTGTGCAGCCATGATTTCAGGAACTTTGCATTCTTCTGGCTTAAAGATGTGCCCTTTATGGGGTGAGAGGGGGCTGAAGTTAACACTGAACCTATCTGCCAAGATGTTGTCAATATCAGTTGGTTCTGTACATTTAGTGTCATTGTGCTGTAACTCAGAGCAGATCTGAATGTTGCCATTGAGATTCTTGACATAGCTATAGAATGCTTTGTGGTTGTCTTTAGAATCAATGTTGATTTTGTTTTCATGACTAGCTTTGGAGGATTTTATGAGGGATCTCAGCTTCTTACTGAGGCTAACCAGGGAGTTCCATCAATCGTGGGATTTTATTACTCTTTTTTGCAACAGTTTCTTTCTTCTCTTGTAGAGTTTGTTTATGGCAGAAGACCACCAGATTGGCTTCGTTTTTTTGGAGGATAGCATCTTGGTTCTGTTAAGGATAGCACAATCCATGCACTCGTGTAAGTGCTTATAAAGTGCATTTGTTTAAGATTCAGCATGAGTGTCATGAAGGTTGCCACTTCTGCCTTAAGAAGCATGAAGTTGGCTTTGAAGAAATTTTTTACAGTTGTTTTCCTAATGGGGTGGAAGCGGGATGTGGATGTCTAGGGTGATTAGCTTGTGGTCGGATCTGACCAATGAGGAGCTGAACCTCTGGTGCAGAGCAACGGTCACCCATGTTGGTGATGACCAGGTCTAGGATATTGCTGCCCCTGGTGGGGGTGTGGATAAGTTGATCTAAGGCATTGGAATTGATGATTTCCAGAAAACATTGAGAAAAAGAGTTGGTACACGGGTAGTTTTCCCAGTTAATAGTGGGGTAGTTGAAATCACCCATTATTAGGGTGTTGGGTTGTACCTTAATATTTTCCAGTGTATCAAGAAAAGAGGAGTGGGAATCCTGGGGCATGGTGGGGGGTCTGTAGCAAGCTACAATCTGGATTGCGGTTTTGCCCAGAATTAGTCGAACTTGGATAATCTCGGATGCATTATGTTGAGCAACTAGCTTGGAGGTTTGGATATCCTTAATGAATATGGCACTCCTCCACCTTTAGTGTTTCGATCTGGGTTTGGTGTCCAAAAGGTGTGGTATGAATTATAGCCTGGTAATGTAGGGGTGCTCTCTGGAGCTTTGAACCAGGTCTCTGTCACTGCACAGATGTTGATGTTCTCCATTTTAAGGAGTGCCTTGAGAGAGTGCATTTTGAGGTTTAGACTTTTAGCATTGAGTAGCATTACCCTCAGATTTTGCTTGCTTGTACCTGTTAAGGTGGTGAATTTGTCATTTGAACCTTGCCTAAAAAAGGCACTATAGTGGGTGGCAAGAGCCTTTGCCAGTATCCGGAATTCTCAGAACACTGCTCTCTGACCCCCCCCCCTGCGCTCACACACACACCCATATCCATATTAGACCACGGTAGCGAACTTTCATGCATATGCATGACGCACTGCTGTGCTGCAGAGGAATGATTCATTCCATGCAAGAATTAACTATTCTTGCATGGAAGTTTGTTGAATCCCAGGGTGAGTCTTTCTTGTTTATTTGTTTTTTTAACTGCAGTATTTGTGGGGCCACCTGCCTAGACATTGATGTCCAGGGGACCCTCTAGCTTCCATGGGTTTTTAGGGTGCCTAAATCCAGCTGTACATAATATTGGGAGGATATGGGTGTCTGCTTTCTGCTGTACTCAAAAAGCCTTAACATGTCTTGGAAGAGCAGGAACCTAGCTGAATAGCAGGATGAAGATCATGATTCTATTTAGAAGAAATCAATTTTTGACAGATGATGTTATTATACGCTCTTTCAAGAATAATGTTCCAATTAAGGAAAATGCATTTTGCATTACTGGTTATAGTTGACAAGTTTTACAATGTGTTCTCAGGGGAAAGAGAATAAAGCACTGTGTTCTTTTATTGTACTATTGCTCTAGAGGACACAACATAAAAGAAAGATAAACATCTTATTTTGCATCTTAGAATTAGGTAACATGCTCTTTGATGAAAAACATATTCTCTAAAACTATATTGTCAGCATTTGTCTTTTACAGTAATCAGGGCTCCATCGGCTGTTTTGCTGCTTTTGTATAAACTGTTAATTAGATGGCTATCTAATTTATTTTCATATATATGTTATTGTTAATTCTTTTATTTCTGAGCATGAAATAAAAAGAGGATACACTTTACATATTGTATATATATCTATATTATATAACGATCAACTTGATGTTTTTGCCAATATTTTATCAGTGCAGTTTGTGATCATCATAAAAAGAATTATTTACACACAACATGTTTATCTAAATGTATGTCTCTTTTTCTTTATAGGCTTCTGCTGGTACAGTGAAGGAACAGAATTCATTACTGCGTTCATGCACAATTACTTAATAGCTGATGGAACTAATGCATTCCAACTTGTAATCACAGCACTGTATCCTTCAACAAATGCAAGTATCTTTATATACAATACAAGTTTTGAGGTTACACACACACTCGAAGAAGGAGAAAAAATAAGTGTCCCCATTCCTGCTTCTGCAGAACTCTCAAGTACTGTAGTGCATCCGGTCATAATCGTAGCTGATGATGACGTCCCAGGTACTGTGGTATCTTCAAAGAGCACAGTCATAGTCAGATCTAACAAACCCATCACCTTGCTGTCAATCAATTACAAATTTAACACAGCAGCTTCTGCTACGATATTCCCAGTTAACACCCTCGGAACAGAATACTATGTCTTTGCTCCCATAGGGAGTTATGGAATGCCAGAGTTTGTGATTATCAACTACAACCAAACCAATGAAATCCATATTGCACTAACAGGAGACATCAGTTATAATGGATCAAATTATCATGCAGGAGATAGTGTAATAGTTACATTGTCTGCCTTTGAAACCATTCAGTTACAAAGCAATGTCAGTTTAACTGGCACTAGAATCCAGTCTCACTACCCTGTAGCTGTGTTGTCTGGGAACAGCTGTGACAGATATAATGCATTCTGTGACCTTGTGTTTGAACAGTTAATTTCAACAAATGAGTGGGGTAGAACATTCTTGGTATCTTCAATAGCTGTTCAGAGCTATACAGACACTGTCACAGTTATTGCTTCACAAACAACTAACATACAATACGTTGTCGGGGGTATGAGCAGAAACATAACCCTTGAGAAAGGTTCTTTTGTAGAAATTGACCTGCCTTCAAAATCCTCCTTAGCTATGTCTGCCACACAAAGGGTGATGGCAATGTACACTTTTAAAGGAGGAAATGTTAGTGACTATTTAGCAGATCCATTCATAATGAATGTCATTCCATCTGAATCATTGTCTAGTGCCTAAGTTATCAGTACAGGAATAGATATAAACAATTTTGTTCGTGTGATTTCTAAAAAGTCTGCGTTATTAGAAACCTTCAATAGAAGTGATACTTTTTTATATACTCCAACCTGGAATTTTATGAATGGGA